>NC_053496.1:23380086-23680086 GCF_905171775.1 Rana temporaria | reverse complement strand
ACAACTGCAATCTGACTGGTTGTTATGCTTCCCTTTTCTTTGTAGAAAGTAGGTTATGTCTTTAAGCCTAGGTTCACATTGGAGTGATTTGTCATGCGATTTGAGAGATCAAATTGCATGACAAGTCGCAGCCAATTGGTGGCAATGGCACTGTTCCAATCGGTGCGACACCGATTTTGCGGCACCGCACCGATTTGCAAATGTAGTTCCTGCACTACTTTTGCCGATTTCAGGTGCGATTTCTATAGACATCTGTGTATGAAGCCACAGAAATGTCTATCAAGTAGCACCTGAAATCGCACTGACTTTGCTACTTTGAAATCGCGCTACTTAAGTAATAGTAGTAAAGTAGCACGATTTCAAAGTAGCATCAGTGTGAACCAGGGCTAAAGCTTGTACTTAATACAAACAGCATCCTATATTGTGCAACAATATATTTACTACTACTAGAAATGCAAGTGAGCGCTCACTTCCTGCATACTCACTTTTCACTATCTACAAGTAGATTCAGCAGTGAAGGTAGAATGATTTTCCAAAAATACACACACTACTAAAATCCAAATCCACATTAATGCTGATCTGTCAGTGCCCAGAGGGAGAAAAGACCGAAGCAAATTTCTTGTCAGTCAGTGAGAAAAAAAAAACTAAAAATGTTAAAGAAAAATGATCAGGTCATTTAGCAAATATTTATATTTTATTTTGTAGGTGCCGCCGGCTTCCCTTCAGGACAAGAAAATCCCTCAGGATGGGTCATCATGTAAGAACATGCAGTTTGGAGAAGGAGTCCATTTACTAAAAGATTAGCCTTATCCTTAAGGAAGAAGCCTTCAGACAGTAGCAAAGATGCAAATCCAACGACAAAAGACATGTTCCCCAGAGGCAGTCTAAACTAAAGGGGAACTCCAGACAGAAGAAGTCACCAATCCAGCAGATTTGCATCATATCCGCCTATTTGTGTTTGGTCTTGTCTTTTGTTTAGCATCAGCAGTGCCAACAATGAATGTAGACAATCCTTATATCAGTAGAAAGCAATTCTTCTCATTAAAATAAGTCTTTGGGAACAGATTCATTATTGGGTTGGTTAACAGCCTCTCTTCATTTTTTGTTTTTCCTTTACAAAATCTTCCCATCCTGTGGTGGCAAACCAATACTTACTCTCTCTATGTTCCAGCGCTGCCTCCTCCGTTGCTAGGTGTGGCTCATTTTCCAGGTGGAATGACACCCAGTAGTACTCAAGCAACTGTAAGCCCAGACTGTCAATGACACATTTCCTGGGCTAGCGTCATCACACAGCCTGGGCACACAGGGGAATGCAGTATGGGAAAGTGCTCACTGATTACAACATGGAGCTGATTCTAAGCTCTGCTGATGCTTGACAAAAACTAAAAAACAGTACCCATGGTTGTCTACGGTGAAGACACTGGAAATGTATGTACAGTACAGACCAAAAGTTTGGACACACCTTCTCAATCAAAGAGTTTTCTTTATTTTCATGACTATGAAATTTGTAGATTCACACTGAAGGCATCAAAACTATGAATTAACACATGTGGAATTATACATAACAAAAAAGTGTGAAACAACTGAAAATATATTTCATATTCTAGGTTCTTCAAAGTAGCCACCTTTTGCAGCAGACACATCTCTAGAACTGGTAAGAGGAGACTGTGTGAATCAGGCCTTCATGGTAGAATATCTGCTAGGAAACCACTGCTAAAGAAAGGCAACAAGCAGAAGAGACTTGTTTGGGATAAAGAACACAAGGAATGGACATTAGACCAGTGGAAATCTGTGCTTTGGTCTGATGAGTCCAAACTTGAGATCTTTGGTTCCAACCCCCTTGTCTTTGTGCGACGCAGAAAAGGTGAACGGATGGACTCTACATGCCTGGTTCCCACCGTGAAGCATGGAGGAGGAGGTGTGATGGTGTGGGGGTGCTTTGCTGGTGACACTGTTGGGGATTTAATCAAAATTGAAGGCATACTGAACCAGCATGGCTACCACAGCATCTTGCAGCGGCATGCTATTCCATCCGGTTTACATTTAGTTGGACCATCATTTATTTTTCAACAGGACAATGACCCCAAACACACCTCCAGGCTGTGTAAGGGCTATTTGACCAAGAAGGAGAGTGATGGGGTGCTGCGCCAGGTGACTACCTCTTGAAGCTCATCAAGAGAATGCCAAGCGTGTGCCAAGCAGTAATCAAAGCAAAAGGTGGCTACTTTGAAGAACCTAGAATATGAAATATATTTTCAGTTGTTTCACACTTTTTTGTTATGTATATTTCCACATGTGTTAATTCATAGTTTTGATGCCTTCAGTGTGAATCTACAATTTTCATAGTCATGAAAATAAAGAAAACTCTTTGAATGAGAAGGTGTGTCCAAACTTTTGGTCTGTACTGTATATCTAAAGCCAAAATTAATACAAGAAAAGGGGATTTGGGACTTTAATTGAGGTAGTTGACTCGTAGAGGTAAATTGGATGAATTCATGTTTTAATAATATAGTAAAAATTGTAAATTCATAGCAATAATACAGCTCATGTATAAAAGTAATGTCATATGCACATTGATAATAGCATCATAAATTAATTGAGATATATATATATATATATATATATATATATATATATATATATATATATATATATATATATATATATATATATATATATATATATATATATAAAATCAGCTTCATAACAATGATAAATAATGTTATAAACTCATGTATCAACTTGGCAACCTGGCATATATCCTTATATCCCTATCCTTATATAAGCCCAGTCAAAATTGGGCTTATATAACTCTGAACTGTGATTCCTCCTCAATTTTAAATTTCTTGAAAAATTGTTCATAGTGTCTTTACAAGATCATCATACTCTATGAGATGCATCAAGCTGATAAAACCATATAGGACAAGCACATCTCATGCCAAAATGCAATTATTCGTTTTGACCCACTTGTGCAGTAGCTTCTAATAGGATTTTCTGGAGTGGTCTTCTGAGCTTCTGCTTCCTTGGGAGACAGCCCTATAGAAAACTACTGTGTAGGGGCAGTGAATGGACTGAAGAGTTGATTGGCACACGTGTAGACACTGTACTCTATTGAAGCACTTTGTTTTCATGCACACACTCAAGACCTCTTCGGGAACCATTATTTACTTCTAATTTTCTGGATATACTATGGAGACTGGCAATCTGTGCTTAGGGGTGCTGCGTGTGCAATCTCTGGCTATGGGGCTTTATAACTATCTCAGCTTCCGGAACAGAGCACTTTTCTGGCCTTGGTCCCACACACACCACACATCGTCACTATCTATGGCATATATTCTACAGCAGGGGTCCTCAAACTATGGCCCTCCACTTGTTCAGGAACTACATTTCCCATCATGCTCAGTCATGTCTGTGAATGTCAGGGTTTTACAATGCCTCGTGGGATTTGTAGGCATTGTAAGCTGGAGCTGGAGGGCCTTAGTTTGAAGATCCCTGTTCTACAGCTTCCGCCCCTGAGGAAGAGTTTTTTCCATGAAACACGTTGGCCATTCAGGATGTAGCTATGTGCCAAGTTGATACACAAGTTTATAACATTATTCATCATTGATATGTGCTGGTTATATATATATATATATATATATATATATATATATATATATATATATATATATATATATATATATAGATAGATAGATAGATAGATAGATAGATAGAGATATATATATATATATATATATATATATATATATATATATATATGTATATATATATATATATATATATATATCCATGAATTTATGATGCTATGTAAAAATATGACATTACTTTTTTACATGAGCTGTATTATTGCCATGCATATACAATTTTTACTATATTATTAAAACATGAATTCATACAATTTACCTCTACGAGTCAACTACCTCAGTTAAAGTCCCAAATCCCCTTTTCTTGTTTTTCTGAACCAGTGATGAAGGCACATTAACTATGTGCTTCATCTAAAGTCCCAAACTCCCCACATAGGGGGAAGCCAAAACTGTGTTTTCATGTTGGATACAGTAGGGTGTGTAAACCCTTACCCGTTTGCCATCTGTGTCCCATTAGGGAAACTTCCCTTTACAGCTTGCTCTACAAGCACAATAGGAAGTGCTAAATAATCTCTCCAAAGAGAGAGAGAAATCCCCTATTAGACGATTCTTACTGGAGAAGAAAAAGAGATTTCACATGTATTCCTATTCTGGTGACAAATCTAAATGTTTGATTTCCCTCCCTTTCAGTCCCTTGTGGCAAGGTCATCAAGACAAATAAAGAGGGTGAGACAGCATTAATAATCTGACAATTCTCACTCCATCCAGACATAAAGTGCAGCACCACCCAAAAGGTGAACCCCTGATTACTTGCCTCCTCCAACTCTCCGCTGCCACATTTAGGACCTTTCGGGTGGGGGGGGGAGCGAGTACCTGGGTTTGACAGGTACCCGCTCCCACTTTTGACTAAATTTGCTGTGGCAAAATCCAGAAGTTTGCCCCCCCCCGGCCATTCACAAAGCACAGTGCACTTTGTGCATATGATACACAAGTAAAATGCGCAAGAACCCAATAACAACAAGAATTTCTCGTAGTATATTAAAGCGGATCTCCACTCTAAAGTGAAGTCGCGCTGATCGGCACCCTCCCCCCCTCCGGTGTCACATTTGACACCTTTCAGGGGGGAGGGGGGTGCAGATACCTGTCTACAGACAGGTATCTGCACCCACTTCCGGCCCTACGATACGGGCAAAAGACTGGTTTTTTCCTTGCTTCCCGTCCGTCCCCCGTTGTATGCTGGGAACACTCGGCTCCCAGCACACAGCGGAAGCCAATCGGCGGGCGCAGCGCGACTCGCGCATGCGCCGTAGGGAACCGGGCAGTGAAGCGCTTCACTTCCTGGTTCCCTCACCGTGGATGGAGGGGGGAGCAGCAGGGTGACGAGCGATCGCTCGTCATCTGCTGCGGACGGCGCTGGACTCCAGGACAGGTAAGTGTCCTTATATTAAAAGTTAGCAGCTGCAGTATTTGTAGCTGCTGGCTTTTAATATATTTTTTTAGTGGCACATCCGCTTTAAATAAAAATAGTGTACATGGAAGTGTACAATTTATGGCATAAAAGAGTCCAAGCTCAGGGGGGTGTATGGGAAAGAGTCCAGGGACAAATGGAGGAGAGTTGTTGCAGGGGTCACATATACAATCTCAGGGCTGCCATCACAGGGGAAACAGAAACCGTGTTCCAATACTGTGAACAAAAAGCAAGGGAAGAGGCACCTCTAAGTGTAGACATTTTAAAAACAATTTAATAATCAGGATAGTACAGGCAACTCACATTTAATTCAGTAGTCATTGTACAAGATCCATGAGGAGAAATCATCAGGTCAGTCCATCTGCTCCTTTTCCTGCTGGGGAGCTGTGCTGTATAAAGCGTCATTCACCGCTGAAAGATGGTGATAGCCCGCGGCGGTGGGGGAGCTTCAGAGCAAGGCTTAGAGTGTAATGGATCAGAGCAGTCGAGGGGCAGTGATGTCACTGTCATGCGACGCGTTTCCGAGCGGGCGTACTGCGTGTGTTGCGGCAGTCGCGCTCCTTTTTCAAGCTGTTTGAGTGGGAGTATGGAACGGAGTTGTATAGGAAAGGGGCTGCGAGAGGGGGCGTGGGGGAGGCGGAGCCACACCGTACAAGGTAATGGCTGCAAGGGAGAGAGGCGGCGGGAGGGGGTGTGGAGGGGGCGGGACCAGCATGTACATGGTGAAGGCTGTGGGGACAACAGAGATGGACGTGAGGGGTGGGGCCAGTATGTGCGGAATGACGACTGTGAGGAGGGGGGGAGGAAGTGTCAGCAATGAACGGTGCAGGGAGCGTTTTTTTGGGGGGTGGGAAGGGGTTAGGGTCTTAGCAAGTACGTGGGACCAGGGACAATACTTACAAGCACCCGCCACCCACAGTATAAGAGGAACCAAATTAAGCTTCCTGTAGAATATATATGTAAAAATGTAAAAAGATATGAGCCAAGAGGGGTGGACGGCAGACTAAAAATGAGTAAATAAAGTGAAATAAAATGAAATGGATTAATTGAAGTTGCCCATATACGTATTTGCACATATACAGTAGTGAAGGGTACATGTATGCCTTCATATAAATACAAATATATACATGAGACTACATATAGAGCATACTGAAACATTAAAAGATTAGAGATTAGTCAATTTTGGGTATAGTCAGTATGGATGAATAGTTAGGGGTGGAATCTATTATAAGATGGTATGGATTTCAATACTCTCATTGATGCCTCCAGGTGAGAGTATGTCTAAACTATAAATCCAGTAAGTCTCTCTAGCGCAGAGTTTCTTAACTCTTTTGGCTGCTGGGAGAGATCTATCGATTTGTTCGATGACCCACACATGGAGTGCTGCGGTGGATTTTTGATGTACCGTAGGAAAATGTCTGGGCACACTGTGAGGGTCTGTTCCGCCCTCAATATATCTTCTGTTTTCCCCAAATCTTTGCCTCAGTGGTCGTATAGTGCGGCCTACGTACATAAGGCCGCATGGGCAGCTGAGGCCGTATACTACAAAGTCGGATGAGCAGTTTAAAAAATCCTTAAGCTCATATGTTTTTCCTTTTGTATTGAAGGTTTTCTGGCCGTGTTGGACAAATTTGCATGTTTTGCATAGTGGTTTATGACATTGATACATACCTGTGATCGGTATGAGAATGGGTACAGAAGGTGGTATGGAGATAGGCTTCAATTTACTAGGGGCGATTTTGTTTTTCAGATTGGGCGCCCTTCGGTAAGTAACTCTGGGGTAGGGTGGAAGTCCAGTTTTGAGGTGGAGGTCCTGTTGAAGTATGTTCCAGTGTTTAGAGAGTATTCTCTCCATATTTTTATGTTTAGAATGAAAAGTGGTGATGAATCTGGTTGTACAGTCATGTGTGGGTTTGCCAGGTTTGGGTGGCTTCCCATGCAGATAGAACTCATGTGCTGCGTTGACCAAGTTCTCTGGGTATTGTTTTTCCATGAATTTCGTTTTAAGATTGGCACTTTGGCGAAGTCTGTCGTGGGACCCTTGTGAAGCTTCCGGTAAGTGGTAGTGTCAGAAAACCTTCAATACAAAAGGAAAAACATATGAGCTTAAGGAATTTTTTAACTGCTCATCCTCAGCTGCCCATGCGGCCTTATGTACATAGGCCGCACTATATGACCACTGAGGCAAAGATTTGGGGAACACAGAAGATATATTGAGGGCGGAACAGACCCTGAGGCCTCGTACACACGGCCGAGGAACTCGACGTGCCAAACACATCGAGTTCCTCGTCGAGTTCAGCCCTGAAGCCGCCGAGGAGCTCGGCGGGCCGAGTTCTCCCATAGAACAATGAGAAAATAGAGAACATGTTCTCTATTTTCTCGACGAGTTCCTCGGCGGCTCCATCGGGCCGAAAGTGTACACACGACAGAGTTTCCCGGCAGAATCAGGCTCTGACCGAGTTTCTCGCCGAATTCTGCCGAGAAAGTCTGTCGTGTGTACGAGGCCTCACAGTGTGCCCAGACATTTTTCTACGGTACATCAAAAATCCACCGCAGGACTCCATGTGTGGGTCATCGAACAAATCGATAGATCCCTCCCGACAGCCGAAGGATTTAAGAAACTCTGTGCTAGAGAGACTTACTGGATTTATAGTTTAGACGTACTCTCACCTGGAGGCATCAATGAGAGTATCGAAATCCATACCATCTTATAATAGATTCCACCCCTAACTATTCATCCATACTGACTATTCCCAAAATTGACTAATCTCTAATCTTTTAATGTTTCAGTATGCTCTATATGTAGTCTCATGTATTTATTTGTATTTATATGAAGGCATACATGTACCCTTCACTGCTGTACATGTGCGTGTTTGCATGTGCATGCGCACGCAAGGGCGTGCGTGCATGTATATGTGCAAATACGCATATGGGCAACTTCAATTAATCCATTTAATTTTATTTCACTTTATTTACAAATTTTTAGTCTGCTGTCCACCCCTCTTGGCTCATATCTTTTCTCATATATATTCTACGTGAAGCTTCATTTGGTTCCTCTTATACTGGGGGTGGCGGGTGCTTGTAGTATAGTCCCTGGTCCCACGTACTTGCTAAGACCCTAACCCCCCCCTCCTTTTTTTCCCCCCATTTTCCATTCCTTCATAATTATTTTAACTTTATTTTTATAATTTATTCTGCATTATTTTTTATAATTAATTTTACCATTGATTGATTGATTATTGTTGTTGTTATTTGTTGTTGTTTTTGTTGTTGTTGGGGGGGCATAATGTTCCAGTGTGTTTTTGGTGCATTTAGGTGCATTCCAGTGCGCTTTTGATGCGTTTTAAGGCCAGTGCACTCCACAAAACTGCACTCCGAATACATTCCGGATCAGTTTTTGCATACAGTTCATACCACACGCTGTTCCAGTGCATTTTTGATATGATTTGCTATGTTCCAGTACAGTGCTGAGCAGAAAAAATGCAGCATGTGCTGCTTTTTTTTCTGCACCAGAAACTGACAGCACTGGTGTGAACTAGAACCCTTGGAATACATGGAAAACACTGTGCATGCATTTTTAGTACAGAAAAAAAGACGCAATGAAACTGCATCTGGTGTAAGGCTGGATTCACACCTATGCAATTTTAGTGCTTTTTGCATTTTGCAGATTTGCACTACAGAACGTGTTCCATAGGAAACCATGATATATGGCAAATCTGCAAAATGCAAAAAGCACCAAAACTGTATAGGTGTGAATCCAGCCTTAACTAGCACTTAACGCGTTCCAGTGCAGTCCAGTGCAGGAAAAATGCTGCATGTTCTACTTTTTTTCTGACACTGGAAAGCCCTGAAGCTGACCGCACTGGTGTGTAGACATGTGCGTTCCCGTTCGTAACGAATAGATTTTCATACGAATTTGTTAGTTTTCGTACATTCATATCAATTCGAACATCCGAAAAGTTGAAAGACCCAAAACACAAAAATTACAGAATTACGAATAAGCAAAATAACGAACAAGCGAAAATACGAATGTATGATTGGACAATCTTACTAAAATACGAAACACCGAAGCAGCAAAAGAACGAAAATGACATCTATAACGAACGATTTGCATTCCGTATTTTAAATCCTTTGTCTGTTCGTATTTTCATTCGTATGTTCGTATTTTCATTTGTGTGTTTTGTAAATCTGTTTCTTTGTCTGTTCGTAAATTTGTGTACTTGTATCGTTCTTTCGAATGGGCACTGGGCAGTGTAGTTAGTAAGTGATTACTTAATATCTTAGCCAATCAGCTTATCTCTTTTGTGCTGAGTCACATTGTACAGTGTAAAGCCTCGTACACGCGATCGGACTTCAAACAAACTTTTCCGTGGATTTTTGTCTGAAGGGAGTTGGCCGGACTTTTGAAACTGAAAAAGTTTGTCCGATGGAGCGTACACACGGTTGGATTTTTTGGAAAACGCTCATTTTGACGTTTGTTGGCAAAAAGTCCGACCGTGTGTACGGGGCTTAAGAGAAAGTCTATCTTAATATGGATTAGCCGCGTGTTGCTATGTATTTACGAAAGTACAAAATTACGAATCCATTAAACGAAAATTACAAAGTACGAAATTACGAATCTTTACGAATCTACGGAACGAGATGAAACGGAACCAAAAAATACGAACATTTTTGTTGTGCACATGTCTACTGGTGTGAACTATGCCATTGGAAACCATATTACCTACTTTCCATGCGTTTTTGATGCAGAAAAACAAAAACACACTGTAATATTATTTTCTAAAGAGTCATTTTTTTTTAATTATTTTTGTGGTCAGTTTAGACTCATTCATACATGGCTTAGTTTTTCTTTACTACAACGTGATGTATTTGTTTACATACAGCCGATCACTGCCACATAAATATTTAAAAGGACATTAAAAGACGCCTTATTCTTTTTAAACTCTATTGTGTGTTGTTTTAAAATGAGGACAGCACCAGAGCACCTTAACACACCCTCCGTTCATTTCACTTGTTTTTCAAGTTTACAGAGTTATAAAGCTTCTTTCTGGCCTCGTTCTAATAGCAGACAGGACGGGTCTCTTTAATAAATCGCCTTATATCATGCTGTATATTTCGGATGTAAATACAGACAGTCGGAGCAGAAAATGTGCACAAAAGGTAGGAAAAGAAGCATCCAGCACATGCAGAATTATGTATGAATTACATCCAAAGGGATTTTCGTTAGATTGGTCAAACATGACATACAGTATAGAGAATTCCCACACTAACAAAATCAAATGATACCTTACTCAGCACCGACCATAAATCATGTTTATGTATGTCATTTTTTTTTTTAAGGAAATAAGATTCATACAAAGACAGAGTAACATAAGGGAAGGTTATTCCACAACTCCTCAGCAAGTATATCATTGTGTACCTGTGATACGCAGTATATTACGCTCCAAAGCAATTTGTGCAGAAAGACAATGGTATGTAAAGACAGCGTGCTGAGTACCAACAGCAAACTAAAGCTTATTAAGGACGAACACCAGACAGATGTAAAATATTACAGTGTAATTCAGCTACGTATTGTATAAGAAACAAAAGAATAAAATAAAGTAAACTGTAATTTTAAAATAAAGCTGGTATAAGTAACTGCATCTGTCTGTATATTAACTCTCTATTAACTCTTTAAAATCCATGGCTTTGGGTTATTGTTAAAGGAAAATCAAAAATGGCAACCGCTCCAATGTATAACTAGCATGGAGAGCAAGGTGCACAGGGAAGGTCTTTGCCCACAACAACCAAAACAAAATGTATTTTTTAGCCTATTTACCAGTTATACAGCAAAAAAAAAAAAAATCGGTGTTATTTCTGGCAGCAAATTTCTATTTAATTTTAGTCTTATGCCTAGTACACACGAGGGGAAAATCGGGAATCGGCTCGGTCCCTTTTCCCCTGTACACACGGCCGGTTTTCCCGACAGGAAACTGGCAGGAGAACTTTGGTCGATAAAACCACCTGTGTGTATGCTCCCTCGCAGTGTTTCCCATAGGAAAACTGCGGGGGGAAAAAACGCTGCAATTCGCGGCGAGAAAAAAAAGAGAACTCATTTTTGAAACCGCAGTTTTCCTGTCGGGAAAACTGCTAAGGAGCATACACACCTCCGGTTTTCCCGGCCAAAGGAAAACAAGGCAGTTTTCCCAACAGGAAAAACTATCGTGTGTACTAGGCATTATGCCGCGTACACACACTTTTTTTTCGTCATGAAAACAAACAACGTTTTTCGGCATGTAGAAAAACAAGTGTCCGAAGTGTCCGCCATAATGTCGCAGTACCGAAAAAAAACGCTGATCGCCGCCATTACTAGTAAAAAAAAACATATCAATAAAAATGCCATAAAAATACCCCCTATTTTGTAAACGCTATAACTTTTGCGCAAACCAATCAATAAACGCTTATTGCAATTTTTTTTCGAAAAATATGTAGAAGAATACGTATCGGCCTAAACTGAGGAAAAAAAAAAATATTTTTGGGGGATATTTATTATAGCAAAAAGTAAAAAATATTATTTTTTTTCAAAATTGTCGCTCTATTTTTGTTTATCTTTCACATAATACAATATTATTCACGAAAGTGTATTTTTTCCCAAACAATTGCATTTGAAAAACCTCTGCGCAAATACTGTGTGACATAAAATATTGAAACAATTGCCATTTTATTCTCTAGGGTCTCTGCTAAAAATATATATATGATGTTTGGGGGTATTAAGTAATGTTCTAGCAAAAAAAATTGGATTTTAATTTGTAAGCAACAAATGTCAGAAATAAGCTTAGGAATGAAAGGGTTAAAGCGGTACTTGGCTCCTCCGTATTTTTTTCCCCTCTTGCCTGTACAGTGGAACCTTAGATTACGAGCATAATCCGTTCCAGGAGAATGCTCGTAATCCAAAGCACCGCATATTAAAGCAAGTTTTCCCCATAGAAGTCAATGAACACGAAAATAATTTGTTCCGCATTGACTTCTATGGCATGCAATACCGCATGTGGCTAGAGGTGGGAGGTGCCGGAGAGCCTCGTAAATACTCAGAAAGGCTCAGGGACAGCTCGGCTGAACTTGGAAAACCTCCGAAAGGCTCGGGAACTGAGTTTTTCCTTGTTTTTCTGCGTATTTCTAAACGGCTCAGATCGGTTCCGCTCGGCTCTGGCGCCCCCGCACCTCAGGCCAAATGCGGTACTGCACATCGCTGTGGCTTGAATCCTGCTTGTTTTGCTAGACGACACTCGCAAACCGAGTCAGGATTAAAAAAAAAAGTGCTCGTATTGCGAAAAGCTCATTAACCTCGTTACTCGCAATCCAAGGTTTCACTGTATTGTTGTGTTCTCTTCAAAACCCATACTCACCCACACAGCAAATCCAGCATTGTCCTTCTATGATCCACTGTTCAGGTTACCAATCTAGGATCTAGACCAGGGGTGTCCAAACTTTTTTCAAAGAGGGCCAGATTTGATTAAGTGAACATGCGTGAGGGCCGACTATTTTGCCTGACATTCTTTGAACCATTAAAATTCGGTCTAAGTGTGTTCGTCTGAGCACTAATACACGGCCCAACAAGAATTATCCTGCCTTTGTGGCTGTGTGTGGTGAAGAGATGAGCTCGGGCGTGTTATTTGGATATACTGTATAGATTTCTTTTGTGGCCCCAACGAATCCCAGAGTGCTGCTTAGGACGAAGGATGAGCTTGGGCGTGTTATTTGGATATACCCTATTTATCGCCGTATAACACGCACAGGCTTACCATGGCCATGAATGCAGCCTCACCATTGCCATGAATGCAGCCTTACCATTGCCATGAATGCAGCCTTACCATTGCAACCAATGCATCCTTACCATTGCAACCTGACCATTGCAACCAATGCAGCCTCACATGTGCCATAAATGCAGCCTCACATGTGCCATGAATGCAGCCTCACGTGTGCCATGAATGCAGCCTTACCATTGCAATCAATGCAGCCTTACCATTGCAACTAATGCAGCCTCACATGTGCCATAAATGCAGCCTCACATGTGCCATGTTGAATGCAGCCTTACCATTGCCATCAGTGCAGCCTGAACGATGCCCATCTGCAGCCTCGGAGGGCAGAGGGAGGGGGCGGGACGAGGGCCGACAGATTACAAACAGGAGAATCTCTTGTTTACCCTGTGGCCTCTTTAATACAAAGTCCCGCCTCCTATGATAGACAGAACAGGCGTCCAATGGCATCCCAGGAGACGGGACTTCCAATAGAGATGCTGCTGAGTAAAAAGGAGATTCTCTTCATGTAATCTAACGGCGCTCATCCTGCCCCCTCCCTGTCCCCTCCAAGGCAGCGCCAATAAATACAGTATATATATATATATATATAAACAATATATATCCAAATCCCCGGGGGGCCATATTAAATCAACAGGGGGGCCGCATCTGGCCCCCGGGCCAGACTTTGGACATGCCTGATCTAGACTGACCATCTTGGTCCTCTTCCATGCACGAGCAACCAGCTTCCGGCCCTAAAGCCGTTCTGTGTGCTTATTCTGCAGCCTCAAGGGCGATGTAATGTAAGTATCCAAGCAGGATACAGGACCAGGGACATGTCATTTTGGCTTAGGCCAGAATGGTGGAGTAAGGCAGAACTGGACAACAAATTAAAAAATAATTTCCTATTTTATGGAGGGGAGACTTAAATAGAGCTAGCTCTCTTCAGGGAATTAAGTTCTACTTTAACATATTAAAGATTACATGAGCTTTTAGTGATTCAGTTCATATCCCCATTCAGAAAACGAAAACCTCTTCTCCTTTCCTGAAGCAAAATCATCATCCGTGTTCCTGTAGAAAATCAAGTGTTTTAATAGCATTACAATACAAAGTGTAGCAGCTCAATAGCTGAGAATGAATCACTTAGCTGTAACAAGGCAGCAACAATTTGTCAGGCTAAGTTTATTTTCCTAAAGACATGGTGGCCCTCGATTTGTTCAGCCTGATTGTTCTGCTCCCCTCACTAATAAACGTTGGCTTTGAAGTGTCTGCCATTTGTTTAAAGATGGATGCGGCTACGAGCCACTTATTCCTCATGTTCACCTCAGGAGCTACCTCACAGCCTCAATTAGTACTACAAGCCTTCTTCTTTTAAAATCAATTTAAAGATTAATTTGTTTAATATAAGTTTAAATTGCTTCCGAGGTAATTTATGCCCGGGATTTCATTGTACAGTGCCATGTTAATGTTTTGCTCCACAGTCTCTGCAGTATTTAAGTAGAACATTTAGATTGGGTTTCGCTTTTTTTTATTTGCATGAAAGGCAATAAAATTAAATTGTATTGATTTTGCTGCCTTTGTACTACTGACAAAATTCTGTCACACCATATATTTCCTGGATAAAATACGCCCTATATATAAAACGGGAAACTAGCTTTGGCTTGCTCTTTAACGGTTCCCACCTCAATCATTAGCACAATATAGTAAAGTAATATATAATGCAGACTTTCAGAAAATATTGTATTTGTCTGCTGGATATATGCTTAAAGGACAAGTCCATCCAACAACAACGATATGTGGGCATTTGTATAAAGAATCGCCTATTTCTTCTACTAGGGGATATCATTGAGAAAACTTTGGACCTGAATTCCCATCTACAACAACCTGCCATGGCCAACATAACGGGGTTTCACACAGACCTAGCCGGGACAGAGGCTTTTGGAGGGGGACTGAATTCTAGCCTCTTGCCTACCGATCGTGGGCCCTGGCATTTGGGGGAATGATGCTCTTTGTGAGCTGTATTGTAGTTAGGGAGTCACATCAGCTGCTTTAAGGGATTAGTTAATTAGCTCATGTAAATTTATGTTTCTGGCTACAGGTGTATTGTTAGAGGAATATGAGCAGGAGGTAGGAACCTCCTCTTTAACCTCCTCACTACCGGCCGCCGTCAATTGACGGCGGCACGATAGCTCTCTTGTTCTGAGAGGACGTCATATGACGTCCTTGTCTTTCAGAGCCACTAGGGGCCGCAGCGTTACTGGGAACCCGATGCGCGCCGGGAACCCGCAATTGCCCAGTAACTGAGCAGGACCGTGGATCTCTGTGTGTAAACACAGAGATCCACGTCCTGTCAGGGAGAGGAGACCGATGCTGTGTCCCTTGTACATAGGGACACAGATCGGTCACCTCCCCCAGTCAGTCCCCTTCTCACACAGTTAGAAACACTATGCAGGGCACACATTTACCCCTTCCTTGCCCCCCCTAGTGTTAACCCCTTCCCTGTCAGTCACATTTATACAGTAATCAGTGCATATTTATAGCACTGATCGCTGTATAAATGTGAATGGTCCCAAAAATGTGTGAAAAGTGTCCTATGTGTCCGCCATAATGTCGCAGTCCCAATAAAAATCGCCGCCATTACTAGTAAAAAAAATGGAAATGTCCTCACAGTATTAAGCATTACCTTGGACTCACTAGCCCCACCTGCTGCCAGCTGTGGACAATTTTCAATCAAAGCAGCCCATAAATAGGAAGTGATGCTATCTCTCAGTGGCTGTTTGTGTGGATTAGCTCCCTGGGTGTTCTGACTGCTTGTGATCTTGATTATCATGTTGAACTTCTGCCTGAATCCCTGACTACTCTCTAGCCTGCTGATTTTGTACTTCACCGCCAGCTTGTGTATGACCTTTGCCTGCCTGAAAACTCTATGGATTTCGATCGTGTACCGTTTTGCCTGACCTGTTGCCAACCTAATCTGCCTGACTATGTTTTCGCCTGAATCCTCAGCACACAAGTTCCACTTCGGACACTACCTATCACAGGTACCTTACAATGAGTAATGTAGTTCCCTTAAAGTACATTATAGTGCAAATTATTTGCTCATGATTTTCCCATTGGAGGTTAGTGGCTTTAAGTTCCTAGTTTCAAGATATCAGCGATTAGGTGGGTTTCTTGGTGTGTAACAATTATAAAATAAATAGGTGTATGCAGAGGTAGTAGTTCATAGTGTTTAAGGAAATAAGGCTGGAATTACCACAGGTGAGCGTGAAATTAACCTCAACCGAACATCAACACACTGGGCCTCTTACCAAAGAAAATGGACCACTGAAGGTGGTCAAACAAGCATGATATGTCCACAGCACCACAAAACCACTTCAATTGGATCATAGATGGCTGGGTCTTGTGGTCTCATCAAAATGGAAGATCATAAGTGCATACATAAAATACAAGAAAGGCATCTCCTCATGGTGCAATATTAAAACCAGGCAACATTTATTTCTAAAAAACAGCCAAGGTACTCACATTTTGTTAGATAAAAACAGGCATATCAAAGGCTGCAGTCTGTAATGAATAGCATTTGTTTCCAACCACAAAGATGGCCGCAGATGACACGTGACAGTGTCCTGATGTCAGAGCTCCACCCTACGCGGCGTTTCGTCCAATGAAACGTCGTCAGGGGCACATAACAATTACAGGACATTGAGTCAAGAAAGTCACAGGCAAGGTTCACATGCTATCCTCAATGCTTACCAATCATGATTGCAAAAGACCAGCAACTGGAAAAAGCTGAGGACCTTGGGGGCATTGGACCATTGAAGCACAGGTAAGTATTGCAGACTTTAGTTCTGCTTTGAGAAACATCAAAAATAATTTTTCTTTGCGTGTCTACCACACTATTTGCTCATCTATACTCCATTACTTGGCAAGCTAAAGGGTGTAAGGAACAAGCCTGGGAATTCCCCCTCTATAAATGAAAACCAATGAAAACAAATTAAACCCACCGATCAAAATATAATTTTGTGTGCACCAACCCTTTAATAAAACCTTAAATAATGACATTTTAAAGTAGAGCTGAGGGTAGAACTTTTTCGGATAGATTAATTGAAGTTTATAACCCTGTGTCATCTGTGTCTCTTTGGGGAGATGTCACTTAACTTGTCCCCAAGCCACAACAGTGGATGGAAATTCCTGGTAGCCACCAGAACATTTTACTAGTAATGGCGGTGATCATCGATTTTTAGCGGGACTGCGACATTATGGTGGACACATAGGACACTTTTGACAAATTTTTGGGACCATTCACATTTATACAGCGATCAGTGCTATAAATATGCACTGATTACTGTATAAAGTGCGGTGAACAGATTGGACACTTTTTTTGGAACCATTGACATTTTTACCAGCGATCAGTGCTAAAAATTGAGACAAAATGTCACTGACAGGGAAGGGGTTAACACTAGGGGGCTATCAAGGGGTTAAGTGTTCCCTAGGGAGGTGTTTCTAACTGTGGGGGGGTGTGTAGTGACTGGAGGAGGAGACAGATCGCTGTTCCTAATCACTAGGAACAGCGATCTGTCTCTCCTCCCCTGACAGAATGGGGATCTGTCTGTTTACATTGACAGATCCCCGTTCTGTCCCTCTCAGGAGTGATCCCAGGTGGCCGGCGGACATCGCGGCTGCCGGCTACGTGCATCGGCTCCAGGATTGCGCCACAGGGCGCATGCACCCTATCGGTCTTATAGAGGCCGACGTACAATGACGCCGATTCGCCCAGGAGAGCCAACCTGCCACAGTAAAACTGCTGCGGCTGGTCCGTTAGTGGTTAAACTTCATGCAACTTAAATCAACGAAATACAAAAACCCCAAAAATCACGAGGACTGGATCCATTCTGTAGAAAACCACAAACCACTATTCCTCTAAAATATTTGGCTCATTTACCAAACAGGGGAGAGGTTTCTGCATATCTGTAAGAATAGGCGTGTATAATACATGATAGTAATATTGAGGAAATGAGGGTCATGATACGGAAGCCGGGGATTAGGACAATAAGACCTGTCACCTGTTTTAATAAAGCCTAATGCAAAAAATTTGCTAGAACTTTAAGAATGCAGCTTAGGCGACTTTAAAGCTTAGAATTTTATTTTTCTGCTTTATGGCATGCTTCAAAACTACTTGGACAAATACAAAACAAGACTTACAGTGCACTATAAGTTATTTTAATATCCTGTAGTGGTGTATACTTCCAATGAATTCCCCAGGCTATTATTAAGGTTCTATGTTTGTGTGAAAATGTCAAGTTGTTTCGAGTGACTGCATACTCTAAATTATATATAACGGTTACTTTATAGCTAATAGGCACTAAAATTACTTTAAAACAGAAACATAGAAGTTGTATTTTCATCCCTTTTGACAGATAATAAAGATTATTTATGGGGCCATTTGTCATCCATTAGCAGACATGTTAAGGTATGATTAAATTAATCAGGGTGATATTTAGACAATGGAAAGATTGAAAACTTCTGCTGAATATCGGAAGAAGAATGGTGATGTGTACAGGAATGTCGTGGCAAATTATGCTTCCGTTGCTTCATCGGCAAATGTTATGTGTTTCTCAATGAAATGATATTTATACTTTAAAATGAGAATTTGATGGCTTAACAATTTTTCTGTCCGGCAATAACAATGTATGGATGGGGATTGTTTCTCTTAGGAGAAAACATAAGCAACTAGTTATATGTTATTGCCATACTTCATTATAAACAAACCAACAAATAAATTGCTTGTTATTTTGGTGCCTCAAGTTTTCCAATAAAGAGAAGTTATACTCTAAATTGATGACTAACCTATTTCACCTATTCTGCTGCTTTGTAGCTGTTAGGTAGCAGAATAAGCTGTGAAAAAAAAAATATATTTTCTGAGAATACCAACTTATATCCCTTTCTTACTAGGATAACGTTCATTGATTTTTTAGGATTGGGGTGAATTATTTTTCCTTAATGGATCTGACACCCAGTTGCGGGGTTCTTCACTGAGAGAGGTGTCATCTTTCTCTCATCCCCCAGCCCTTCCAAAGATCCCGGTTGGAGAAAAGTGGACCTTTGGGTTACCTTATTCTGGCCTCTGCTACCACATATTTTTGGAATATCGTTTGTAAAATATCTGACTTTCATCTACCTGCTGGTCAATACCACTATTGGGGTGAAGCTGGCCATTTCTACAAATTGTAAGTCTATTATGTGAGGCTTGATATGTACCCATCCATATATATATATATATATATATATATATATATATATATATATATATATATATATATATCAGGGCTCAAAATTTCAAGTCCTGAGCTACTAGCCCGGCCTCAAGGCGTACTCGCCACCAGTTGCCCCGTCCAACCCCTACCATGTCCCGCCCCGAGTCCCGCCCCTAGACACGCCCTCATAAATCTCATAAAATGGCACTTAAATGTTTTATGCAGAATTAAGTTATAAAAATAAATATTAACAACAACTTTATCCGTGCCCAAAAATGCAGCCTGCCCATGTCTACCAATGCAGCATGTGTCCCCAGTGCAGCAAAATGTCCCCATTTTGCAGCCAGGAGTTCCCCCCACAATAGCAGCCAGGAGTTCCCCCAAAAAATAGCAGCCAGAAGTTCCCCCCACAATAGCAGTCAGAGTTCCCCCCACAATAGCAGCCAGGAGTTCCCCCCAGAATAGCAGCTAGGAGTTCCCCCCACAATAGCAGCCAGGAGTTCCCCCCACAATAGCAGCCAGGAGTTCCCCCCACAATAGCAGCCAGGAGTTCCCCCCACAATAGCAGCCAGGAGTTCCCCCCACAATAGCAGCCAGGAGTCCCCCCACAATAGCAGCCAGGAGTCCCCCCACAATAGCAGCCAGGAGTTCCCCCACAATAGCAGCTAGGAGTCCCCCCTCAATAGCAGCCAGGAGTTACCCCCACAATAGCAGCCAGGAGTTCCCCCCACAATAGCAGCCAGGAGTTCCCCCCACAATAGCAGCCAGGAGTTCCCCCCACAATAGCAGCCAGGAGTCCCCCCACAATAGCAGCCAGGAGTCCCCCCATAATAGCAGCCTACCTGTGCTGAGTAGGGTAGGAGAGAAGCCGAAGCCACCGCGTTGTTCAAACCGCGGGGAACATTACAGCTTTCAAATCAATAGCTGGCGCGAGCGTCGTATACAACCCCTCCCCCCTTGTCCGGGAAACTTTTATAGACAGATCACCCGTCCAATCCTGTGATCTGTCTATGAAAAAAGTGTCCGGAAAAGGGGGAGGCGCTGTATATGACACGAATATTGAATTGAAAGCTGTAATGTTCCCCGCGCTATTAACAAACAGGCGGCGGCAACGCGACTCTCCTCTCCCTGCTCGCCCCCCCTTGCCACACTCGCCAGCCCTCAAAATTGACTCGCAAAATGCGAGCAGATGAGTAAAATTTTGAGGGCTGTATATATGTTATTATGTGTATGATGTATGGGAGGGGTTTTTGCCAATATTTACTGTATATGTGTTCTTTATCTCCAGATACATTCATGTGCATCTCCTGAAGAAGCGAGGTCACTCCGTGAAACGCGTTGAGAATGTTAGCACCGATTTTTCAGATTGATGGTGGATATTAATACAGATTGCGTAGGTTCCATGTTAAAGGTTCCTTCATTGAACTATATTTAGTATTTAGGCTCTATTTAGTATTTAGGCTTTACTAGGCTTCAAAACAGGGTGAGCAATGCTCTGCGCTCCGAGCCCACCCAGTTGTGTGACCATAGCCAATTAATTTACGCTATTATCACACTAAAGTTGTGTGAGACCTGTTTCCCGATTGGCCAAAGCGACAGGCGATCCTATTGATGCCTAGCGCTTTGGCAGAAGACACACGGCAGAGGAAGCTGGAGCAGCAGACATTGGAGCCGCTGCTGCCGGCACTGCAAGAGAGGACACCACAGTCTTGGCACACGAGTAGGTAAGTGCCGGGCTGGACCGCCCACGCGGGGGGGTGATGTGCCATGCCTCTGTGTGGGTGTTGTTTGTTTGCCACCCCCCAAAGAAGAACCCACTAGCCGCCACTGGGGGGCAGGGGGGGCGGTATGCTTTCTGGCTGCAGGGAATCAATTTGACTGATTTTTTTTTTATTATTACCGAATTCAATACAAACTACTTAGCATCAAAAAATTATACTTGGTTCTGTATTCTCCAAAAGGGCAGTACTGGGAGGTGGGTAAGGGATGGAAGCAAGGAATGGTACTCAGAGGTGGGAGGGGGCGGAGAAAAGGGGTGACTCGGAAAGGGGGAGTTCCTGCACCTATTCTCTGAGAAAAAAAAAGTAGAACCAATGTAAAAACTAGTAATTATCAGTCAAACATACATCTCTTGCCATATTAGTGAGACACAGTTTTCGATTTTCATGCTCAACTTTTTTGCAATCTTATTAAAAAAAAATGGAAAGTTTCTTGAATTTTTTTTCGTGTTCAGAAATACAAAAATAATTGAAAGCTTACCAAAACATTCATATGCAACCCCTCAAAATGGATTCGATTTTCTATTTTAACTGTTTTACATTTTCCCTGTGAAGTCAACATTAAATGCCTGCATTGGAAAGTTGACTGTTTCTCACTGCCGGTGTTATATTTGACAACAACAAATGTTTAACTATTTACAAAACTGGATTCCGTCGGGATGAAAGGCTTTAAATAATAGAGTTTCTTGGCTAATCAGAATGAGATGCTCCTACACTTGAAATGTACAATATTAGCACCTACATGAAGCACCCAGTCTCAAAATGCCTGAGGCACACAAGCCAATGAATTTTCTCTAAAGCTCCCCCTCTACATGACAGCTCAGTTTGTTACCAGTTTGTCACCAAATCACAGACACAATGTACAGTGCCGGCTATAAAAAGACTCATATCTGGTCATACAATATGTGCACCCATCCATAGACAAAGTCCTCATTAAATATTAAATCTGTTGCAAAGGAACGTAAAGTCATTTTCTGCTTCCACGTGATTTAAGCCCAACAAGAAGACACTGGCGTCTTGTTTAAAAACAAATAACTATTAAAAAGTACTAAAAAAAACTAAAAATTATAATAGTTATTGTAAAAATAATCAAAACTAAATATTTTAAGTCCAAAAAAAATAAAAAATTAATTTATATGCTGCTTCTCTGAATTTGATGCATCAAAACTATATTTATAGTATAATTATGGGACTTTTAAGGCATAGCATTTAGTAGAAAAAATACATTTATTTAATTCAGTTGAATTTAGACAATATTAGTCCATACAGTAGCAGATTATACTGAAATATACTACAGTTGAAAAAAATAAAATAAACCCCAAATACTGTGAAGTTTGCATATAATAGTCATTCAATCTCAACGCATTTCTTGGATATGGTCCTCTTCATCAGGAGCTATCAATGTAGACTTTATTTGTGCCGTCTAAATATTTTAAAATTTTAATATGGACCTATAACTTACGTATATATTAAATGTGAAACAAAAGATTCGGAAATATACAATAACAAAATCGGATATACCCATTATGAAAAAAACCTTTATGATGACAGCAGGAACAAAGTATGGGATTTTAAATGCACCTTATGGAACCCATGGCAATTCAAGGTATACTGAAAATGTTAACTGTCACAATTACTTGTGCTCTCAACCGAACTGTCAAACCTTCAAATGGCTGGTGTTAAAGCTGTTCACATGTTCAGCACCATGACAACTGCAGATCAAACTGAGGCTACAATAGCAGCTTCCTTGGCTGTAAAGGATATGAGGGTTTGTTCCACTTTAACAGCAATAGTTAATTTTAAAATATATATTTATATCCTGAAGAAGCCACAACCTCAAGATGTATTGATCATTGCATATATCCCAGGTGTAACCCCGGATGGCTATTCTTATGTGTACTTGTTATATCATGATTATATTGCGTATTAATAGTAAATTATTACTATTACTAATTACTATTACTATTACTAATTATTATTACTATACACAATTTATATAGAGCCAACAGTTTATGCAGCACTTTACAATGTAGAGGGGGGACAACACAAATACAGTACAGTTTATTACAGAAGGTACAGGAGGGCTCTGCTCGTAGAGCTTACATTCTAAAGGGGGGGGGGTGGTACAAAAGGTAATAGCTGCAGAGAATGATTTGATGGGGGTGGCTCAAGGACAGTTTTTAGGTGGGTGTGGGATAGGCTTCTCTGAATAAATGAGTTTTTAGGGAGATCCCGGGAGGAGCGGAGGGGATGATTCGGGTGATATAATGGCAGATGAGGTTGTTGATGTAGATGGGGTGATGTTGTGAATGGCTTTGTATGTTATGGTTAGCATTTTGAATTTTACACGGTGGGGTAGGGGAAGCCAGTAAAGGGATTGGCAGAGTGGAGCAGCAGTCATGGATTGGTTAGTAAGGTGTATTAGTCTAGCAGAAGAATCCATAACAGACTGAAGGGGGGGATAGCTTGCTTAAGACTAGACCAATAAGGAGAGAATTGCAGTAGTCAAGGCAGGAAATAATCAAGGTGTGAATGAGTTGCTTTGTGGTGTCATTAGTCAGGAAGGGTCGAGTAAATATTTTTTTTAAACACTCTTTATTTATTTTTTGTTTAAATTTTTTCCTTTTTTGATTTTGCTGTCCAAGGACCTCGACTGTGGAATGCACTACCAACCACCAATCCGACTGGAGTCAGACCACTTGGCCTTCAGGAGAATGATTAAAACTCATCTCTTCTGAGGTAAAGGGTTTCCTTACAGAAGGAATGGAAACAGCGCCCAGAGGCAATTCAGTTCGCAAGTGTTGCGCTCTATAAGTTTTTCACTCACTCACTCACTCACTCAGAGATGGCAACTCATAGACAGTCTATTTGTGGTTTAAAAGATCCACCACATGTGACTTTCTTTTTCCGCAATGTACCCATGTCTGTGTTTTCTTTTTTTGTTATATTTCCTTGAAAAAGGAGGGCTACTAAAAAAAAAAGTTGGGGCCTAAAGCAAAATTTAAAAGACTTTGAATCTGTTCTCCATTATGTGTTGTAGACAGAAACTAGTCATTGAGCACAATTTAACTTGATTTTGCAAAAGCCATTCTTCCCAGTTCAACTTTGCATATCTTCAGATCTGAATTCTTAAAATTCAAAGAGAAACCCAGAGCATTAAAATATTGATAGTGCAGAGTGAAAAAATTGCAGCTGAAAAATTATGTGCGAAAATTTTCACAAAAAAGTTGCAAATTGTAACAATTTTTTTTTTTATATATATATACAGTAAAACAATGGATTACGAGCATAATTCGTTCTGGAAGCACGCTTGTAATCCAAAGCACTTGTATATCAAAGAAAATTTCCCCATAAGAAATAATAGAAGCTCAAATGATTTGTTCCACAACCATCTATTCATAAGTCCTTCAGTTTATAGTCCATAGAAAAAGGTTATAGCAATGTGGCCATAAAATGTCCATCCACAAAATCCAGCAGGAGCTACAGAGTATAAAAGAGAAGGAGAGGCGCCTCTAAGTGTAGCAATATGGTTACATTTAATGAAAGTACAACATTTAGCAATAGACATGTGCACACTGAAATATTTTGTTTCGGATTTTTTTTTCGGACGAAATGTTTTTATTTTTTGTACTCACCGTAAAATCCATGGACGGACACAGCCTCTGTAAATCTTGACTTGTGGGTTATGTTCATGTTCTATAGGAGAGGACTAGGCAGAATATGTTAGATATTTAAATACATGTTACTTTAAACAGAGTTGAACAGCCCTGCCCAGGGGGCGGTCCCTCCAGACATAACCCTCCACCCTGTAGTCAGCAGCTCAGTTCGTAAAAAGCAGTACAAACTTAAAAAGGAGAGGTGGGTGCTGTGTCCGTTCATGGACGACAGGGAAAAGGATTTTACGGTGAGTACAAAAAATCCTATTTTCTCTTTTCGTCCATGGACGGACTCAACCTCTGTAAATCTTGACTTGTGGGACGTCCCCAAGCAGCGTCAAAGAAACGAGGGGTGGGAACAGCAATCAAAAACTAACTTCACCCCTAAAAAACAGAGCTCCTCAACGGAGGAGTTGCAACTTTAAACAGCCACCTGCAAAACCTTGCGGCCGAAGGAAGCATCTGAAGATGCACTCACATCAACCTTGTAAAATTTGGAAAAGGTGTGAACGGACGACCAAGTCGCTGCCTTACACACCTGTGAGACAGACGCTTTATGTCGGAAAGCCCAGTAGGCACCAATAGCGATGGTCAAATGCACTGTAACAGGAAAGGGAGGTGCCCGCCCCTTAAGGGCGTAAGCCTAGATGATGGTCTGCCTGATCCACCGAGAAATGGTGGCCGACGAGACCGCCGGGCCCTTTTGTAGGCCAGACACTGACACAAACAGTGAGTCAGACCTCCGGAACGGAGCCGTAGCAGACAGGTACACCCGCAAGGCACGTACCACGTCTAAGGTATGTAACACAGCCTCTTTGGGATACGACAGCCGAGGACACAAAGAAGGAAGTACAATGTCCTCATTTAGGTGAAAAGCTAAAACCACCTTCGAAAGAAAAGAAGGCTGTGCGCGTAGCACCACTTTATCCTTATGGAGTACCAAGTAAGGTGACCTGCAGGACAAGACCACCAACTCAGAAACCTGTCTGACAGATGTAATGACCACTTTCTAAAATAGTGTCAAGAGAGGAATTTCTCTTCAGGAGGCTCCTGAAGAGTGAGAGCACCAGATTCAAATCCCATGGAGGAAGCGTTGGTCTAATATGGGGAATCACATGTTGAATGCCCTGTACAAACGTACCCTCCAGTGAATGGGTTGCCAAGGGTCGTTGAAATAAAACAGCCAAGGCTGAAATCTGTCCCTTAATGGTGCTTAAGGTAAGTTTCTGATCCACTCCACGCTGTAAAAACAGCAGGACTCTGGAAACCGAATATGCTCATGGATGCCACTCCATCTCCTCGCACATAGAGATGTAGGCCTTCCACGTGCGATGGTAGATCTTCTGAGAAGATTATTTTCGCGCCCTCTGAATGGTTGAGATGACCGAATTCGACAGACCTTGGTCCTTTAGTACCTAGCTTTCAATAGCCATGCCGTTAAAGCCAGTGACTGTAAAGCAGGATGAAGTATGGGACCTTGAGACAGACGGTCCTCCCTCATTGGCAACCACCAGGGCGCCTCCGCCACTAGGCGCACAAGGTCGGCGTACCAGGGATGCCGGGGCCAATCCGGAGCGATTAGAATTACCGGGATCCCCTCGGCCTCTACTCTGCAGAGCAGGCGAGGAAGCAACTTGAGTGGGGCTAAAGGCATAAATTAGCCAATACTGACCCCACTGGGCCACCAACACGTCTGACGCATCTGCCCAGGGATCTCTGGACCTGGCCACGAACCTCAACACCTTGCGATTGAGTCGAGAAGCCAGAAGATCCACATCTGGTGTGCCTCACCTCCGGCAAAGGAGTTGAAACACCTCCGGATGTAGCGACCATTCCCCTTGATCCAGCATCTGGCGACTTAGGTAGTCCGCCTACCAGTTTTCTACACCCGGTATGTAAATGGCTGACATAGCCATCACTCTCCTTTCCTCCCACCGCAGGATGTGAGCCACCTCCGATGCCACAGCTGAGCTCCTTGTCCCCCCCCTGATGGTTGACATAAGCCACTGCTGTGGCTTTGTCCGACTGGATCCTGATTGGTCATCCTTGTAGCCTCTGCGACCACTAGGCGAGGCACAGCCTGTTTGCTCAAAGTTCTAATATATTGACCGGCAGGCGGGAATCGTCCGGAGTCCAGTGACCCTGGGCCGACTGGACCCCCCAGACTCCATCAATTGCCACCACTGTGCCATCAAACGCAGCCACTGTGCCATCATTAGCCGCCACTGTGCCATCAAATGTGGCTGCCATCAAATGCAGCCACTGTACCCATCAAAAGCAGCCACTGTACCCATAAATTGCCGCCACTGTGCCATCAAACGCAGCTACTGTACCCATCAATTGTTGACACTGTGCCCATCAATTGCTGACACTGTGCCCATCAATTGCCGCTACTGTGCCCATCAATTGCTGCCAGTGTGCTCATCAATTGCCGTCACTGTGCCCATCAATTGCTGCCAGTGTGCCCTTCAATTGCTGACACTGTGCCCATCAATTTCTGCCAGTGTGCCCATCAATTGCTGCTACTGTGCCCATCAACTGCCGCTACTGTGCCCATCAACTGCTGCCAGTGTGCCCATCAACTGCCGCTACTGTGCCCATCAACTTCTGCCAATGTGCCCATCAACAGCCACTACTGTGCCTATGAACTGCTGCCAGTGTGCCCATCAATTGCCACTACTGTGCCCATCAAATGCTGCCAGTGTGCATCTCCTGCCCGCCCGCCCGACACTTACCTTGTCTCAGTGGGGCAGCGGGTCATGGCGATGTCCACCACGCTCCTCGTTCTCTTCTCCCGTCCTCTCTTACTGTCCTCTGCTATGATTGGACGCCTGATAGGTGGCATCCAATCACAGCGCCTGTTGTTTCAGCCAATCAGGTGACAGGTAACATACCCAAGCACCTGATTGGGTGAGAGGTGGTTCAGTGTTAGGAAAGCGATTCATTCGCTTTCCTAACACAACGCTGAGTGAACAGCGAGCTCTCAGCATGGTGTCTGCTGTTCACCTTTTTGGACTCCTATTAGAGCCTATGGCTCTAATCAGGTGCTTCCAAAAAATACCTTGTCACTGTAATTCAGGCGCCCAGTGCCCGACAAGGGGCTGGGCACCTAAAAAGGGGGTGGCAGCAGTGACCATATACAGATTCATGCAATGCATGAATCTATCTATTGGTGATAGAGCGGTGGCAGGAGAGAGGGGGCAACGCCTATGTGCCCCTTATGGACACATCCTTATGGACGCCACTGCACCTGCTTTAGATACATTTTAAAGGCATAGTACTGAAACTACTGCCCTGCTAACATTACAGGAAAGTGGCTGTAACACCACCAGTACCAGAGCCTAGTTATCGGTCAGAGCACCATTTTTGAGCAATTACCTGTGTAAAGGTTTTTCAGAAATGCCCCCTATGGAGTCTTTAAACCATGCTTCTCCGTATAAAAGAGGTGAATGTGTTTATTTTATGAGAAATCCAGAAGTCAGGGAAGAGCCTACCACAATTAAAGTAGTATTTGAAAAACTTTGGTAATTAATAAATCAGGGAGCCCGCTGAGCGCCGGATCAAGTGGAGTGGACATAAAGCTGAGCTTGGCAGAGTGCCCAGGAATACGTACCATAATCAATGTGAGACACACCGAAAGCCTGAATTAGTCATTTTGCGGACTCTGCCGCTAAATAATTACAGATGTGCCAGATGTTACAGAGGCATCCTACATAATTGAACAGTAGGCACAAAGAAAAGGTAGCTTTGATAGGGGATATTAAACGTTACAAAATTATTTGGCTTGAGGAAATTAGAAGAGCTCTGTCCTACTAAAAAGTACAAGGAGAAAGAGAATTAACAGATGAGATGTAACAATTTGTTCTATTCAGATCGAGGGCTTTGAAGAGCTGGAACTGATCCATACAGTGAACAGAAAACGAGATCTCCGAGGGAGTCTATACGTTGTTTAGATGTAAATGCAAATGGGATAAGCTTAAAGCAGCACTCCAAATAGGAAAAACTAGCTCTAGTAAATACACAAAACCACAGGTTACGTCACATGTTCTTGGACTTTCTTCAACTGTAACCTGGATGAAGGTAGCTTGGATGCTAAGGTTAAAGTGATACTAACTGTTTGAATAAAAAAAAAAAAAATTCATACTTACCTCCACTGTGCATTTTGTTTTGCCCTGAATACCGCCTTCTGGTGTCCCCCAGTGGCTCTCGCGGCTCCTCGCCGCATCAGAAAAAAACCCAAGGAAAAGCGCTCTTCCAGGGGGGTTACCTTGTGGACCAGCTCCTTTTGTCACCACTGTGCCATGCCATCAATTGTCACCACTGTGCCATGCCATCAATTGTCACCACTGTGCCATGCCATCAATTTTCGCCACTGTGCCATGCCATCAATTGTCATCACTGTGCCATGCCATCAATTGCCGCCAGTTTGCCCCCACAAACCCCTGCTCACCTGATACCAACCCTGGCCTGGCCCTGACTCTGCTCTGAATCTGATTCCGTACCTCCACTGCTTGGCCATTACTGACTTCTGCCTGCCTGACCACCCGAGATCCCGCATCCGCCTGCTTGCCAGCTTGTTTGCTGCCTTGCTGTCCTGCACCTGTTGCCATATATCCGCATCTGCTAGTCCACCAGTCTGCCTGCTGCTTGGCACCTGCTGCTTCGGTCCAGGATCTCCAACTAAACACCCATGCCACTCTGTGCCCTGTTATATCCTGTCACCATCTTCAAATCTTCAGGAAAAACAGGAGATGTAAGGGAAATCCCTCCCGTCAGTTGGGCCTCAACCAGGTATGTGATGGGGGGAACCCTCAGACACGTCACACATCACATATAATCTTGTCCTCCTGACTTATCCAAAACATAATGATGGTAGAACTGTATTTCAATGACCCCAAGGATAAGTACTCAACAAGTTCTATCTCTATCCACATATGTAGTGCCTCTTCATAGAGTGTGAGTATGTGGACAGAACTTGCACTTATAAAATGCCAACATACATTAAAATGATACTCCTCTCTGTCAATCTCTCCACTGGCTTCTGCTCACCCAACAAATTAAATTAAAAATATTAACAATTACTTACAAAGCCATCCACAACTCTGCCCCAGCTACATCACTGACCTAGTCTTAAAATACCAACCTAATCGTTCTCTTCATTCTTCTCAAGACCTCCTGCTCTATAACTCCCTCTTCACCTCCCCCCATGCTCGCCTCCATGACTTTTCCAGAGCCTCTCTAATCCTATGGAACTCCTTACCCCAATCTGTCCAATTATCTCCTTCTCTATTAGCTTTTAGATGATCCCTGAAAACCCTCCTCTTCAGAGAAGCCTAACCTACCCACACCTAACAACTGTATTTTATTTTTCTCAGTCTGATCATCCCCCACAGCTATTACCTTTTGTTCCACTTGACCCTCCCTTCTAGATTGGAAGCTCTAAAGAGCAGGGCCCTCTGATTCCTCCTGTATTGATTTGTATGGTAACTGTACTGTCTGCCCCCATGTTGTAAAGTGCTGTGCAAACTGTTGGCGCTATATAAATCCTTCATAATAATCATAATAACAATAACGCACATGTATAGGTCCTGCCAGGCACCTGGCCAAACCAAAGTCAGGAGAATGTAACTTCCTTTTTTTATTAATGTATTATTCAAGAATCAATGCAGCTATGCTAAACCTAGAACAATTTACTCAATTTAGCTTATTATAAGTTGTTTCTAATCAATAGATATGTGCATTCCCGTTCGTACGAATGTTATTTTCGTACGAAAATGTTCATTTTCGTACCCGCAGAATAATGTGTACATACGAAAAAAATAAAGCACCAAAATACGAAAACGACAGGATTACGAATGAGCTGCATAACGAACAACCGCAAATACGAGCGAACAATCTGACGAAAATACGACAAAACGAAAAAAGAACAAAAATTACATCTATAACAAAAGATTTTCATTCTGTATCCTGTTTGAATCCCCTCTCTGCTCGTATCCTCAGCCGTATGTTCACACGACATCCACAACAAAAGATTTGCATTCTGTATCCTGTTTGAATCCCCTCTCTGTTCGCACCCTCAGCCGTATGTTCACACAACATCCACAACAAAAGACCCGCACCCTGTATTTTGAATTCCTTTTTTCTGTTTGTATTTTGGATTCAACAGAATGCAAATCTTTTGCCACAGATGTCACACGAACACACGACCGAAAACACCAAAAGAAAAAGGACCCAAAATACAGAATAGAAATCTTTTATTATAGATGTCATTTTCGTTTTTTTGAATGGGCAGTGAGTGTAGTTAGTGAAGCAGCTTCTCTTTTGTACTGAGTGGTACAGTAAAGCCAAATAAACTTTTCTGTGGATTTTCATCTGAAGGGAGATCAGTTGGCCAGACTTTTGAACCCAAAAATGGTTTTCTGATGGAGTTTAAAAACGAACAAATTTTCTGAGAACGAACGGAAAACGATCGTTTTTGTTTGTTGTTAAAAAAGTCTGACCAAGTGTATGGGGCTTAACAATCGTTAATATGGATGAGCCGCGTGTTGAAAGTGCCGCGAATCCCCGCGATATATTTACGAAAGTACAAAATGACGAAAATCCTTTTTCTGTTTGTATCTTCAGTTGCATGCCCACATGACATCCACAACAAATTGTCATAGATGTCACACGAACACACGACCGAAAACACGAACAGAAAAAGGAATCCAAAACACAGAATGCAAATCATTGGCGAAAATTCACGAAAATTATTGTCTAACAAGTAACGAACATGAATTAAACAGAATAACGAACCATCCCGCATGTACGAAAATAAAACGGTAACGAAAATACGAAACGATCGGAATACGAAAAAATCTCATCGTACGAAAAACGAACGGGAACGAACAGGAAAACGGGCGTCTTACGAAAAACGAACGGAAACGAACCTACGGAACGATACGAAACAGAACAAAAAAAAACGATTTTTTTTTCTGTGCACATGTCTACTACTCAATTTCAATTAGATTAGAGAGAGATCCTTATATGTGGATATAACAGTCTGTGACCTGAAGCTCACTGAGCAACTTTCTCTCTCTCTGAAAGAGTCACCTCTAATTACATTAAAGCACAGCCCTTCCCAGTGTCTGCTGTGAACTACAGAAAACCTTCCCTCTGTGTTATTAGAGATGAGGCCACCCAAGGGTGACAGTGCTGTTCCTCCAGTGAGTGAGCGTTGTCACCCCAGGACAGGAAGTATGTTACTAGTACGATCACCAGAAGATAAAAAAGAAAAATAGTCTGAATCTAAAACCTGATAATCTGTAATATGTTAAATTTTTGCTCTTGGGTTTAGATTAGGGTGACCAGACATCCCCGATCTCTGGGGACAGTCCCCGGATTGAGGACGCTGTCACCGGACCAAGTCTGTCCCCAGTTTTGTAACCCGGATTGGATTTGAACAGGGGCTGGGGCAATTTCAAAGACAGTCAGTGCAGAATTAAAAAAAAAGTCTGAACTTCACATCCCCGCTGCTGCTCCTACTAGCTTGGGGGGGGGGGTGTATTTTTTTTCATTATCTGTGCCCCTTTCTGATGATCATGTGCTGGTCGAGGCGAAGGCTTGCATGTTCTTCTGCCTTGGCTCAAGTCACCTATCTATCTCCTTGCCTTCCCTGGTGGAGTGATCTTCCTCCGCTCCCCACCCAGTAGTAGCCGGGGTCCGGAGAGTAAGTCTTGACAGGCTGTGAGGCGGGCGGCAATGGGCAGAGAGCCGCTGATTTCCACCAATACTAGTAAAAAAAAAATATGTGTCATGTATATGCAATAGTCTGGCAGCTTCCATCTGTAGAGGCCCGACTCTGTTCTGGTTACCTTCTTATCTCCTCGCCTTCCTGTATGGCCCCACCCAGGCCATCCCAGGAAGTCTATATTATCTGTTGCACTACAGGCCTGCAGTGCTGTTCAACCGTGTTGTTAGCTCTAGTTCCTGTCTGCAGTGTGCTACTATTATCTTCCTGTGTACCGTTTTTGGCTTGTCCCTGACTTCTCCTGTTTGCCTGTGATCTTGACCTTTTGCCTGTCCCTCGGTTACCCTTGTCTGCCTGTTGCCCTGACCTTGGCTTACCCATCACTACCGCTTGTCCTGCTTGCTGCTTCCCCTCTCCCCCTGCGGAGTGTGACCTAGGGGATCCCAGGGGTCGCGACCTGGATCCAGCTGCGGTGAAGGCCATCCTCAGCACTAGAGGCTCTGGTGAACACAAAGCTGGGTCTTAGACTCCGCGCCGTGGGCGATCTTGGGTTCACGCTTCCTCTCTAATCGCAGCAGTCGGCCATAGGGTTCACCACCCTGTGGTGCATCCCTGCCCCCAACGGGGTGCACTTGTCACCTGGCCACAGGTGACCTGACTATATGTCCCTGGATTTCATTTAAAAAATCTAGTCACCTTAGTTTAGATATGCTTTAAACCTAATATTTTAAAGCAGAACTTCAGTCATTTTTCATCTTTCTATCTATTAAATCTACTGCCCTTGTTGTGTTAATTTTGGATAGTAAAACATTTTTTTTCCTGCCAGTAAATACCTTTTACAGCCCATTTCCTGTTTTTTGTCTGGTTAAAAGTCTAGGCTTATAAAATCATGCACAGCTCTCTCTCACACTCTCGTGAGCGTTTTCCAGGAAGGGAGAGGGGGTGAGTCATAAGAGGGCCAATGAGAGATGCAGAGCTGGAGGTGTTCCTCTGTGTAAATCCAGGAAGTTAACAGACAGCAGCTACAGCTGCCCACAGTTAAAATGGCTGCCACCAGACTCAGTGTAGGGAGATTTCTGCAGTGTATTTGGCAAGTACAGAATCACAGTATATATAAAATAATATGCAAAGTGGTTGGAGGGAAGCGTCAGAATGGAAAATATGTTTTTATTACAAATTATGTGAGCAGACTGCAGTTCTTCTTTAATATAACTGACTGTCTGAATGTGAGATACAGAAGGAAAACTAAAGTAGGGGTGTTTGGAAATACCTAGTTCACCAAATTACAGACTAAGGGGAGGGGAAGCTCTGAGAAGGTAGGCTTCATCTTTTGTTTTGACTAGAGTTTGCCTTTAAGGGAGAAAAATAACTATTGTAATTTGCAAGACAGTTTTTTCTAAAGGTGAGCACTTCTTTATCTTGCCCTCTTCTAATATTTGTTTTTCCCATTATTTCCTTTTCTCAGGGCATCACATTTCTGACTCCCACACTCACACAAAATTTATAAAACGAAGCCATCATATATTTTAAAGCACGGGAAATATATGCAGAATTTGTTTTCCAATGAAATTCTAATAGGGCTTCCTCTTAAGTTTCGATATGTAAAAAAAAAATTGCCCTTTTCACAGCTGATAAAATATTACTACAAATTAATCCTTGGAGAATATAGTATGTCCCTATTTATTACTTTCAAGTGTGAAGCTCGGGCGGCAATTAATACACCCAGCGCGGCTACGCCGCCGATGAGCCCCCTGCATTACTGTCCTTGAAGAAGAAATATATTCCAGTTTATAATTTCAAGGCAAATTTTATTTTTATTTATTAATATATTCTCCAATGAAAGTGATGCAATGCAAGGAGAAGGTCAAAATTCCCAGAGCCTCTCTTTGGTAATCTCATTACTAATGGAATGTATTTGAGTTTTAAAAAGCTATACATTAAAGTGCCTGGAGAGGCTGAGATAATGCGATTTGTAGGGAACTTGAAGGTGTATTTATTGTGAGACTTACAAGCTCTTATGAGATTTGAGAAGTCTATTCCTTTTTATTACTTTTAATTTGTTTATTGAGATTGTTTCAATTCCGTTTGCAAATAGTGCTTTTAATCTGATTTAAGTGTTGTATCGTGGAGCTGGTGAGAAAACTTAAGAAGTTGATTGCGGTTTACAATTTGAAATATCTTGTTTCGTAACGTATACAGAGTGTGTGAAACCCTGCTTTCATTTGCCTTGATTTTATGGCTGGCTGTACACCAATAAATTGTGCCAGGGAACCCAATAATTGGAAGAAGAAACTGCATTGTATTTTGCCACTTTTGCCACCAGTTCATGTAGAGTGCTGTTGTGAATTGGTGGATGGCTTCACCATCCAATCATAGGAACATGAGGACCATCACCAGCACACCTTGGTATAATGATTTTATTGTTCTTTATTCACATAAAGCAACAGCAGTGGTGGCCTGTCCATTGGGGGCACATAAGCGCCATCCAGGCGTCCTTCCCCTAATCTACATGCAGGGCACCAGACGCATGGATTCAATAGGGTTTATTGAATCCATTAACACACACACTCAATGACAATATCTCTTCTGCTGCTTCTCAAAACTCATCTCCTCTGCTTAAATACAACCTACTACTCACTCAGTTCTCAGGAATGCATTTTGCCAGTATTATTAATCCAACCTCCACAACAAATTGAATCAGCTGATTGGGTTGTAAGATTTACTCCGAGTCAACCTGCTGTTTCATTAGACCTTTAACGAATTACTGAATCGTGGAAAATAAATTTGTAATTTTCGTAATAATTTCTTTCGTATTAGTTGAAATTCGTTATTTTTTTCTTCGGGCATTCGGATGCATCTGGATGTCCAAAAGATGTAAAATTCTGCTGAATTTCGATTCATTACAAAATGTATTGCACATGTCTACTAGATAACTCTCAGTTATGTACCATGATATATCAACACCTAAACAGTAATGCTCTGCGCCTCTATCCAGCCAGCCCAAATTTTGTCAAATTTAGCAGATCATTTTCGGCTGATGTACGTAAGCTTATATAGGGGAAGAGCCCCGTTGACCGCCACCTTCCAGCTAGACACCATGGTCGGAGTAGGCAGCTTCCATTTCAGCAGGATTTCCATTCTATCATAGGAGGCCAAAAAGAAATGTCTTGGCTCTAGATGTTGTAGGGGAGGAACAAAAAATAGGCTGCACTCCCAAATTAGATGCAATAGAAAATTATTTATTGAGCGTGCTTCATCAGAACCATGTTGTAGGGGAGGTGTTAGGATTAGAACAGTCTACTTATTAAAACTTTTGGTTAAGTAAAAATAAATTAATCTTCTTCACTTACAAAAAAATATTGATAAGCTAGAACAAGTCCAGAGACGGGAAACAAAAATGGTGAAAGGTTTGGGGGATAAAACATATCGAGAGCGACTTCTGTGACACGACACTAATCACTGCTCCCGATGAGAGATCAAGAAAAGAAGGGAAATCCCCTGGTGGACTTTAAAGGCACAAAAATATAATAAATAAATTCAAAACATTGGGTATGAATATAATCTATTCTGTGTATACCAAAGAATTAGTTTGTACATTAAAATTGAATTGTATATGGAAAAGTTATAAAACAACATGAGAACAATAACCCAATGAATCACAAAAGTGTACGGGAGCTTATTGTCCAAACATAAACCCGACGTTTCGGAGAATTGTCTCTCTTTCCTCAGGGGTGAAGGGCAGCGGCGGTCCGGCCATAGAGGGCGCTGGAGCGCCGCCCCCTCTGGCTCTGCACCACCACTGAAAATAACATACAATCATGCATTGCATGAATATATGTTATTATTGCCAGCTGCCGCTGGTCTATTCAAGGTGGCCGGACATTGAGCGCCGACCACCTGAATAACGGCAGCTGGTTGGCTGTGCGGAAGTGCCTATCAGAGCCAGTGTACAGCCCTCGTCTCCCGGATGTCTTATCCAGGGAATGTACAGGGTGCATTCCTTGGATAAGACTGACAGCCGTCTCAGCCAATCAGGTTCGCCGATTCTGGTTATCGGTAACCTGATTGGCTGAAGCGTCACCAAGGCGGGAGAAGAAGACATCGAGGGACGTCGAAGGATTGAGGTAAGTGCTTTTTACAGGGCACAGCGGTGACAATGGGCACAGAGGCGACACAGGGAACAGTGGCATCAATGGGCACAGTAGTGATAATGGGCACAGTGGCAACACCTAAAGTGCACAGTGACATGCACAGTAGAAATAATGGGCACAGTGGCATCAATGGGCACAGTAGTGACAATGGGCACAGTGGCGACAATTAAAGGGCACAGTGGTGACAATTGGCACAGTGGCGACAATTGAGGGGCATAGTGGTGACAATTGGCACAGTGGCGACAATTGAGGGGCACAGTGGCTACGTTTGATGGCATGGCACAGTGGTGACAATTGATGGCACAGTGGCTGGGTTTGATGGCATGGCACAGTGACTGCGTTTGATGGCATGGCACAGTGACTGCGTTTGGCATGTCACAGCGACTGCATTTGATGGCATGGCACAGTGACTGCGTTTGATGGCATGGCACAGTGACTGCGTTTGATGGCATGGCACAGAGACTGTGTTTGATGGCATGGCACAGCGGCTGCATTTGATGGCATGGCACAGTGACTGCGTTTGATGGCATGGCACACTGGTGCAAATTGATGGCATAGTGACTGCATTTGATGGCATGGCACAGTGGTGATAATTGATGGCACAGTGGCTGCGTTTGATGGCATGGCACAGTGACTGCATTTGATGGCATGGCACAGTGGTGCGAATTGATGGCATGGCACAGTGGTGACAATTGATGGCACAGTGGCTGCATTTGATGGGCACAGTGAGGCTGCAATTTTTTTCTTTTTTTTTTTTTTACGTTTGCGCCCCCCCCAAAAAATGTTGAGCACCAGCCGCCACTGGTGAAGGATGGATCAGCCCGTAATAACTTGGTAAATGTTCTCCATATATAACATTCCATATAGCATATTTAAAAACAAAGAAATAAGCAATGTAGCGCCCTGAAGTTGCTGGTATATTCAGAAGAATGGGTCAATGTGGTTGAATTAGCGCTAAATGCCCGTTGACGTTCCCATACACCAATGCTGGAGTTGACACAACTAGACCCGGGGGTATAGTTTATGTTTCTCTGGAGGGAACCGCAGCATAAACCAGACCAATTCTTTAGAGACATCTACCGATAAATTTTTGTTCTCCCGATGAGAGCGAGCAGACGATCACTGTGCTGTCACTAAGCAGAACAGGGATATGCCTTGTTTACATAGGCATCCCCCCATTCTGATGCTCCGTGACACGATCGTGGGACACCGAATCCGCAGGTCTGCGGGCACGGTCGCGAGCTTGCGCAAGGGGCGCACGTGCACCGCCGACGGTGCTCACACGGTGGCAAATTTAAAGGTATCTGTACGCCCATTTGCCTGTCTGTGCCATTCTTCCGACGTACACTGGTCGACAAGTGGTTAAATACATCAAGGGGGTGAATAAAGTTCAGGAAGGCAGTCATTTCAATATGAAACCAAAATCAAGAACACAGGGACTTAAACTAACTGGAGAAAAGTTCAAAACTAATCTTAGAAAGTATTATTTTACAGAAAGGGTAGTTGATACTTGGAATAAACTACCAACAGAGACAGTCAACAGTAATCGGCTTACAACATGGTTGGGATAAGCATATCTATAGTCAGACAACAGGTTAACAAAAAAACAATAAAAAAAAAAGAAACACAAAACTAAAAAAAACAAAAAAACAAACAAAAATAAATAAATAAATAAATAAATAAATAACATGGACTCAATGGACTACTGTGTCTTTTATTGACGTCACTTTTCTGTTTCTTTGTAGGGTTTGGTGTTAACAGTGTGCTCAATTCCTGTTTACCTTTTTGCGCTATTTTTCAAATATGCATTTTTGGTTGGTGGACGTACCCAACAATATAAGATGTAGCTAAACAAGTTATATAGATGAAATGTTAGAAATATTACAGCTTTAATTCTTTCTTTTTTTTTTATACGTAGAAAAGCTTTTCACCCTATCTCCAGTCAGGCAGATACCAGCCTCTGAATCTGGTCATTTACAAGCCATACACAAGCATCAGCCATATTGTACAACAGTATGGTCCATGTTTAGTCACCTCATCCCAGGCAGCTGCTTTCAAACTAACAAAAAAAAAGATGTTTTCTAAAACATTAAAATTAAGCCATTTTTTTTTCATTAAGTATATGGAAATTGCTCTAAATGTATTCCTGTTTTTCTAAGGCTAAGATTTCTGTTTGATATTCGATCTTTATTTATTCATCAGCAAAAGTCTATATAATTTCCTGCGATGTTCAGGGTTTATTTACCATCGCCGCGGTAGTATTTATTTAGGCTAAAAGACCATCTCAGTGGGGAGCCGAGACATGCAGCACTTCAGTAAATCTGGTACTGCACCCCTTCTTCAGTCCCCGTTTTTTTCCAACTGCAAAGATCATTTGACAGACAGCTCGAGACAAAAAAGAAAAAAAAAATCTACATAAAAGAGTAACTGACAGCTGGGGTCAGGCTCTCTCTGTTTAATGACACTGCCAGTTACACATTCTGAATTGTTTAAATATGAGTCTACAGCTTCAACTATCATCATTGCACCAGTTCCACTTTTCATACCCAACAGCCAGGAAACTGACACATAATTACACACTTACTGTTGGTATCGCCAGTGTCGATAATTAAAACTGCCACCAGAGGCCTGCGATTGCTAGTCTGCAGCTGGGATGTTGTCAAGAGGCTGAAGCTCCAGCAGTTTTGAAAAGCTATCTACTTAAGTGCGGACCACGGGAACCCATGTCTTAGCATAAGAAAAAGCCTTGACACATCATTCACGACTGCCTGGTGCAAATGGAGAAAATCTATTAACAATGCAATAAGTAGAATAAAACACGTTGGCCTAAGGGTTAAATTGGCTGGGAAGATTCTCCCTAATTCTGATGTATTATGTACATGGCATATCTTGAGTTGGGGGGGGGAAGAAAATGAGTGGATTAATATGACGAATGTCAAATCATTTTTTTTCTCTAAGTGATTAATATGTAACTCGGGGTGTCTGTCTAGGAGCCTGTTATCCAGCAGCCCATTGACTGAGGGACTGGAAGGCATATATTCCGTATCAAAAGATATAGAACATGATTTTTTTATTTCCAACCCCACAAATCTGCATATATTAAAGGCATGCTGCTTTTTCTTTTTTTTTTAAAACCCCCTGTAGAAAGGTGTTTATACTTACCTGTCCCGCTGCCAGTTTTTTAATTCACATCCACCACACTTTAGTGGGGCTGTGGATTTTTGTATCCAGGTGCTGGCCTCAACATCACTACAGGTCAACCAAGAGATGCAAAAAGTGCCCTGAAAGATAAAGAAAGAAAATTCTAAAATGACAGATGGTTATTTATTTTTTTTCTTTTTAGGAAACTACAGGTCAACCAAGAGATGCAAAAAGTATCCTGAAAGATAAAAAAAAATATCTGAAATGACCGTTGGCATTTTCTTTTCTTTTTGGAAACTACAGGTCAACCAAGAGATGTAAAAAGTGCCCTGAATGATAAAAAAAAATCTAAAATGATCGGTGCCATTTTGTTTACTTTTTGGAAACGCAGAGAGAATCGCAGGGAACTCCTTGCTGCTTACTGATCACACGTGCGGACGTGTGTTGCAGCAGCTCCTGTCACCCAGACATCAGCCGAGTCAGAATTTGTGCCGAACCTCCGGTTCTCTCTCTCCCCTTCCCCTTCTCCGGGGCCCCGTCCTCAGCGGCATCCATCCACCGCCCCTCCGGGGTCCACCCGCTCCTCACTCGCCGCCGAGCACCCCCCTCCAGCTGAGCTCCGTGGGACTTGGATCAGCGTTCCTCGTCCAGCCCCCTCCCCCCCCCCCTCGGCCGCCAGCTGTCACCCGCCGCTGAGCACCCTCAGCGGCACACTCTAGTCCCTCCGTGGACAGCTTCTCCCCCCCTCCTCCGCTCTCCTGCCCCTCCGCAGCCGCCGCCTTCTGCCTGTGGCCTCTCTGATGTCCTCGGGCGCAGAGCTCCAGGAAAGACCGCGGCTGCGGCCCACCCCCAGCCATCCGCATTAGATCTTTGGTCTCCTTCCTCCACAGCATCGCCTCCAGCCAGACAGGGTTCTCCCTGACCCAGGAACACCCCGGAGGCTGGTACTGACGCCCTCAAAGCCGCATCTCGGCTGAAGAGTGTAGGAGAGGCCCCGACTCGGGCCTAGCTTTGGCTCCGGCGGCCATCTTGGTACACCCAGCCGTTGGCCAAGAACTCCTCACCACCCTCAGGCACTGACCTTCAGTCACGGGGGCCACGTACTACAGACAGCTGGAAGAGTAGCACTGGGCTACAACCCGGTAAGTAAGGGCCATTCTTTGGCCCCCTCTCCATTTTTTTTTTTCCCCCACTTTTCTTCCCTAGCTCACCCATTACAGCTCAGCCTACATCGGCAAGGTAAGTCTAATCCGGGGCCCATCTAGCCACTTGATCCAGGGTTCTCCGATCGCCTCTGGGGTCAGGAAGGAATTTTTTCCCTTGCTGTAGCAATTGGCCGCTAGGCTAGGGTTTTTTGCCTTCCTCTGGATCAACTGAGGGGGGCGGTTTAGGCCGGGTCACCACCTTTTTTTTTTGCAGCAATTTCACCTGATCCGCATCACCGGCACTGAGCGATTTCAACTGAACCTTCCGGGAACATCACCCCCCCCATGATCACCATCTTCATCATCGCTGGATCAACCGGATCACTGTATCAGCATATGACCAACAAGTCATCTCCCACCATGCTCATCTTCAAGTACGCAGCGGACACCCTGCGCAACTTAAGGAAGGCGGCCGCACCGCTACCAACCTCCATTCAAAAAACACTACTGAAAGAACAACTACTAAGAATCTACCGCCAGCCAAACCCAAAAAACGATAAGCCACCGCAGCGAGTACAACACTTAGAATGCGCCCTGATCAACACAAGATCTGCAGTCAAGCACAGACAGGAAATCCACGACTTCATCATCCAACACAACACAGATTGCCTCTTTATCACAGAAAGTTGGCTTACACCCGGCTGTAATCCCATCCTAGCAGAATTGGTGCCCGAGAACTATCGCATCCTAACCGAGCATAGAACAGGTCAAAGAGGAGGAGGCCTTGCAGTGATCTACAAATCCCACCTCGCTCTCACCAAACCAACCTTACAGAACGCACTGCCCTTTATGGAAACACTCACCCTGCAACTTCCAGCTACACCCGAGGAAACCGTCCACATACTACTATGCTACAGACCACCCGGACCAAAGACGCATCTCCTCACACCCTTCACCGAATTCTTCTCTACATACACCCTGAAAACCAAAAACCCGCTGTTACTTGGGGATTTCAACCTCTGGGCTAACTCAACTCAGGATCCCATCGCTACCGCCTGCATCAACCAACTCGAAGAACGCGGTCTGCAGCAACTGATAAAGACTTCTACGCACACATCAGGTCACACTCTGGACATCATCTTCAAGCAAAACGTGAATATCAACAAATTGGACAACAGACCTTTACCATGGACCGACCACCACGCCATCAAATTTATATTAACCACCGATACCGTTCTTCAAAAACCTAAACCCCCTACAACTATACATTGGACAAGATCACAGAAGAAATTACACTCTGAGCTCTTCAAAACCACACTAGCGACAAAAAAAGAAGTACCAAATCTGAACCACTCAACGGAACAAACACTCAACGCTTTAAACAAAGCGTTACTACAAACAGCAGACACAGTCGCTCCGAAACGCAGAGCTCTCAGCCGGAAAAATAACTCAGGCTGGTTCAACGACACCCTCACCCTACTGAAACAGGATCGCAGAAGAGCTGAAGGAGCCTGGAGGAGGAACCCATCAAAAGAAAACCTCACAAAGTACAAAATCCTCACCAAAAATTACCACAAAGCGATCTTTAAAGCCAAAAAAGACCATTTCGCAAACACCATCTCCAAAGCCCTAAACTGTCCACGGGAACTTTTTAAACTAGTCGCTAAGGCCATGAACCCCTCCTGCTTGGAGCCCCCTGCAAGTGAGACACAGGAATTCTGTAATGAACTATCTGACTTTTTTATCGACAAAATCGAAAAGATTCGGGCATCAGTTCAACAGAAAAAAAACACCAACCCCACCCAGATACAGCAAGAAGAAGCAATCAACACAAAGAATGTACGATCGACGAATTTCGAGCTGGTCCCAATTACCATCGACACCACAAAAAACATCATCAGAAGCCTCCGAGACAACACATCACCCAATGACATCATTCCTACAAAACTTTTAAAAGAATGCACGGACATCTTGGCACCCATCATAACGCACATCATAAACCAATCATTCAAGGAAGGGATTGTTCCGAACAACCTCAAGCAAGGCATAATAAAACCCCTCTTAACCACTTACCCCCCGGACCATATTGCTGCCCAAAGACCAGAGTACTTTTTGAGATTCGGGACTGCGTCGCTTTAACAGACAATTGCGCGGTCGTGCGACGTGGCTCCCAAACAAAATTGGCGTCCTTTTTTTCCCACAAATAGAGCTTTCTTTTGGTGGTATTTGATCACCTCTGCGTTTTTTATTTTTTGCGCTATAAACAAAAATAGAACGACAATTTTGAAAAAAATGAATATTTTTTACTTTTTGTTGTAATAAATATCCCCCAAAAATATATAAAAAAACATTTTTTTTCCTCAGTTTAGGCCGATACGTATTCTTCTACATATTTTTCGTAAAAAAAAAAATCGCAATAAGCGTTTATTGATTGGTTTGCGCAAAAGTTATAGCGTTTACAAATAGGGGGTATTTTTATGGCATTTTTATTAATATTTTTTTTTACTAGTAATGGCGGCGATCAGCGATTTTTTTTTTCGGTATTGCGACATTATGGCGGACACTTCGGACATTTTTGACACATTTTTGGGACCATTGGCATTTTTATAGCGATCAGTGCTATAAAAATGCATTAGATTACTATAAAAATGCCACTGGCAGTGAAGGGGTTAACACTAGGGGGCGGGGAAGGGGTTAAGTATGCCTGGGTGTGTTCTTACTGTGGGGGGGGGTGGCCTCACTAGGGGAAACACTGATGAAAATCAGCATTTCCCCTGCTGACAGGACCGAGAGCTGTGTGTTTACACACACAGCTCCCGTTCCCCGCTCTGTACCGAGCGATCGCGTGTGCCCGGCGGCGATCGCGCCCGCCGGGCACACGCACGGGAGTCGGGGGCGAGTCGGGGGCACGGGAGTCGGAGTCGGGGGCCTTCTAGCCGCCCCTAGTGGCGGCTAGAAGGCAGGACGTCCATTTACGTGGTCTCGCCTAGGAGAGCCACCTTGTGGACGTAATATGACGGTGCGGCGACGGCAAGTGGTTAAAGAAACCCAACCTCGACCCGAAAGACCCAAACCAGCGCAGACCGATAACAAGCCTCAACACGATCTCCAAGATCATGGAGAAAGCAGTAGTACAACAGCTTCAGCCCCACCTGGACGAGCACAAACTCCTAGATCCTCTACAATCAGGTTTTCGCCCAGGCCACGGCACAGAAACGGCTCTTCTTAAGATATGGGATGACGCCCTCGAAGCAGCTGATGACCGAGAATCCTGTCTCCTAGTGCTGCTGGACCTCAGTGCAGCCTTCGACACGGTAGACCACAACATACTGATCGCATGAGTCAAAGAAGTAGCAGGAGTCTCTGACGCGGCCCTACCGTGGTTCGCATCTTTCCTTGAAAATCGCACTCAGACCGTGAAACTTGGAGGGTTTACATCAGAATCACGGACCACTACATGCGGAGTCCCGCAAGGATCGCCCCTTTCACCTGTACTCTTCAACATCTACATCCGCCCGCTCCTCAAAATCATCAGCAAAAAGGACCTGCGCTACCACTCCTATGCGGACGACACGCAGCTTTACCTTCGAATCACCAACAAAAAAGACCAATTTCATGAACTTGGAAAGTGCCTTACGCTGATTGACAATTGGATGACAGAAAACTCCCTCAAACTTAACGGATCCAAAACAGAACTACTCACCCTTCACGCAAATAGGAAATCCATTTCTAGGACCACCGGGACACCACCCACCATCCTCGGACAAACCATCGCACCAAGCAATAAAGCCAAAAGCCTCGGAGTCACCTTTGACTCTGACATGACGTTGGATGCACAAATAGGATCAGTTGTCAGCGGTTGTCATCATCAGCTCCGAATGCTACGTAGACTCATCCTCTTCATCCCAGAAAAGGACACGGCAGTAGTTGTGGGAACGATCATCAACTCACGACTCGACTACGCAAATTCCCTCTATTTAGGACTACCAAAATACCAGATTTCACGTCTACAAGTCGTCCAAAACACGGCAGCCAGACTGGTAACAGGTAAAAAGCCGTGGGAATCAGTCTCCCCAGCCTTGAGATCCCTCCACTGGCTGCCCGTACAGGACCGGGTGACATTCAAGACACTCTGCCTCACCCACAAATGTATACAGGGGAACGCTCCCCAATACTTAAGCGAGAAAATAAAACCCTACGTCACCAAGCGCGTTCTCCGGTCAACCGACCAAAACCTTCTCCAAATTCCTAAATCCCGCTACAAATCGAAGGGAGAACGTAGATTTTCGGTCCAAGGACCACGGCTCTGGAATGCTCTACCCTCTACAATCCGCTTGGAAGAAAACCATCAGGCCTTTAGGAAAAAACTAAAGACCCACCTCTTCTGAAGGACCGGAATGACTCTGGACGGGAAGCGCCTTGAGGCGATTTAGTTCGCATTTGTTGCGCTATACAAGTTACTCACTCACTCACTCACTCACTCACTCATAGGTCAACCAAGAGATGTAAAAAGTGCCCTGAAAGATAAAAAAACAAAAATTTTAAAATGACCGATGGCCTTTGCTCTTCTTTTTGGAAACTACAGGTCAACCAATTTGTAAAAAGTGCCCTGAACGATTAAAAATAAATTCAAAAATGACCTGTGGCTTTTTCTTTCCTTTTTGGAAACTGTGGGTCAACCAAGAGATGTAAAAAGTGCCCTGCAAGATAAAAAATATTATTCTAAAAATGACGGGTGGCAGTTTTCTTTTTCTTTTTTGGAAACTACAGGTCAACCAAGAGATGCAAAAAGTGCCCTGAAAGATAATATATATTTATGGTCGTTACCCTCTAACCGAGAGAGATGTGGATCACATAAACACGCGACAAGACTTACAACATAAATAGACCTGAAGTGTGCCTTGGTGGTCTGGTCAGTATGCCAAGAAAAGGGGGCATACCCAAGGTAAGTAATGGGTAGTTAATTGAAGAAGGACATACTGAGAAGTGCCCTGAAAAAGGGAAGGGCGGGAGGGTGTCGAATGCGATTGAATGCGCAGACTCACGGATATGAGGTGAGCTGGGAAGAGTCGGCCCAGTGACGTGTAGTACTGCACACTGAACCGACAAAGAGCATGTGTGAGTGGGCTGCTTAAATACCCTCCGGGCTCCTCCCATAAACTCAGGCCACCATACTGGCCTTCTTATTTATGGTCGTTACCCTCTAACCGAGAGAGATGTGGATCACATAAACACGCGACAAGACTTACAACATAAATAGACCTGAAGTGTGCCTTGGTGGTCTGGTCAGTATGCCAAGAAAAGGGGGCAAAAGACTCAGATAGGGAAATAGTTTATATTGATTTCTTGTATTTATTGAGCCAGCTTGGTAAAGGCTTGTGCCATTCCTTCATGAGGATTTGGGATGTATGTGGCAAAACAAGGAGACTTCCATCAGCCTGGTATCTTGATTACGTAGTCTGGTACTCCCTGTTGGGAGGCAACTGAGGCTGCTCCAATTCGGAAAGAATGTCCAGAGAACTGACTGGGGTTTGAAGCACAAGTTACTTAGGAGGATTCTGACATGCTTGACACACTGGCTGACACTCAGGGAGCTGGTTTAGAAAGGGTAGCAACGAGCTACCCTCAGATTGGCTGGGTAGATGGAGCAGTAGTGGGTTGAGCACCGTCACTGGGCGTCAGGCTGAAACAGGTTGATGTCAACCCCAGGGGCCTGTTTGTTGCGTTTGCAGACTGTGAGAGTGTAGTGGTTCGAAAGCAAGTCGGGTGGCGTCGGAGCAGTGTGTGACTGCCGGACTTGCTGACTAAATTCACTAGGTTGTAGGGAACCGTAGAAGGCCTGGTAGATGGCTGTTGGGTGACTAGACTGGGCAAAGCCCTAAACAGGGAACGAGTAAGGATTTTAGACATGTCCCTAAAGAGGGGACTCTTGAAAGCTAGGCGCTTGCCACTGACTACAGTGCTTCTGTATGCCCTGTAGGAGGGATTTGACTGCATGGGCTCGAGAATACTGACGGTTTACTGGGGTCCTGCAGGGACAGGAAATGCTGGATGTCATCTAGATATGGCGAGATAGTATTGAGAAATGGTCAGCTGCATGTGGCAATACGATATGAAGGCTAGGATGTGTCCAACGTTGCCTATTGCTGCTCCGGGGCAAGGGGCCACAAATTTGCGATTAGTGTTCCAAGCAGTGCGATAGGCCTTCAGTGTGTTGCGTGCCAAGGAGTGGTTAATAAGTTGGATTGCGTTGGCGAGATGCGACTTCAGTCCATCGTCAGCAATGTCCATGGTGGGACAGGGATAGTTGTTGGGTCGGCTCCAGGCTCTTGCTGGAAAAAACATCCATTCCAAGGTTGGAATAGGAAAGCGCATCAGCTGCTTTTTGCATTTGCCTGGAAAAGGTCTACATAAGATATTAACTGGTGACGGAGTGACAGCTGCGCGAGCCTGCGCAGGAAGTGATGGGGAGTGACTTAGATCTATCTTAATTGATGATGTCGGCTGTGGCCTGATTGTCTGTGGTGAAGAACAGTGTCTGTCCTTTCAAGTGTGGACCCAGACCTGGGCAGCTGCCACGATGGGGTGCAGCACGAGGCGTGATGAAGACTGGGTGAAGCAAAAATTTAAGAGAATTTCTGGGGGCCAAGTTTTGGAGAACCAGTGGCGGCCTAAAAATGGCTGCAAAAGCCTTTGGTGGCTCGGCTGACACTGCCGGGATGAAGATTGAAATGATGTTCTATCAGGTGGGGAAGTTGTCCCACATAGCTAAGTCTGCTACTGATGCTTGGTCTAGTTTGAGAACTTGGACTGGATCTTGCATTGGTGTGAGAAAATCAAGACAATACACAGGTGCTCAACAAGACGATATACATGCACTCGCAGGCCAACGTGCACTCGCAGGCCAACGTGCACTCGCTGGTGCTGGATGAAAACCTGAACTAACCGCAGGGAAAAAACTGAGAAAAGATGAGTGGCCCGCGTGCCACTGAAGATGAATGGCCAACTGGGTGCCACTGTGTGTTTGTGTGGCTGATTGTTTGTCACTGAGGTGTGTTTGCAAGTTTAGTTTGTATTCGGGTTTGCACGTAGGTGCGTGCCGCTACGTGTTTTATACTACTGCAGACAATATTGTGCGGTTGCAAGGGTGTCAGTGAGTGTCAGGTTGCTGGGACGATATTGTGTGGTGGCAGGGGCCTTGAGTATGAAGGTTTGATGGTATTGGTGGTTGCAAGGGTCTCAGTCTGGTTTGCTGAGACGATATTGTGTGGTTGCACAGGTCTCAACAAGTGAGGGGTTGCTGAGACGATCTTGCGTTTTGCAATGGTCTCAAATGAGTGTCGGCCGCTGAGACAACATTGTATGGCTGCAAGGGTCTAAATGGGTGTCAGGTTGCGGAGACGATATTGCATTTGCAATGGTCTCAAATGAGTGTCAGGTTGCTAAGATGACTTTGTATGGCTGCAAAGGTCTGAACGGGTGTCAGGTTGCTGAGATGAGATTGTGTGGTTGCAAAGGTCTAGAAGGGTGTGAGGTAGCTGAGATGAGATTGTGTGGTTGCAAAGGTCTAGAAGGGTGTGAGGTAGCTGAGATGATATTACATTTAGCAAGGGTCTCAAATGAGTGTCAAGTTATTTTTTATTTTTTTTTATGAAAACGACTGTGAATGAAACGCTGGTAAACATGAGTTACCGCATCTGGCAGTGTTTACAAGCTGTTACAGGCATTGGCGTTTCGAATGCGTTTCGAATGCCTCTGAACATCCGTCTGAACCCATTTTTTTTTTTTTTTTACCAACAGCAGTGTACATGAGGCCAAAGATGATTTGTCTGGCTGCAAGGGTCTTAATGAATGCCAGGTTGCTGGGGCGAGACTGTATGGTCACACTGAACCGACAAAGAGCATGTGTGAGTGGGCTGCTTAAATACCCTCCGGGCTCCTCCCATAAACTCAGGCCACCATACTGGCCTTCTTATATATATATATATATATATATATATATATATATATATATATATATATCTATATAATGACCGGTGGCAATTTTATTTTTGGAAACTAGGGGTCAACCAACGGATGCAGAAAGTGCCCTGAAAGATAATTTTAAAAATCCTAAAATGACCAGTGGCAATTTTCTTTTCTTTCTTGGAAACTACAGGTCAACCAAGAGATGAAAAACGTGCCCTGAAAGATAAAAATATTCTAAAATGACCAGTGGCAATTTTCTTTTTGCAAACTGGGGGTCAACGGATGCAAAAAGTGCCCTGAAAGATAAAAAAATTAGGGCTGTTACTGATAAAAATTAATCGTTTTTTTTTTTTTTAATCGATTTTTTTAATCGATTAATCGACTAATTTCGATGAATTATAACGCACATACAGATCCAACTACTTTTAGCTGATCTCCTTGCATGGATTTTTTCATCAGATATCCGATAAAACTGACTTTCATCAGTCTTGCCTATACACCATCAGTTCGGGTCAGAACGCGGTGATGTAAAACACTACGACGTGCTGAGAAAAATTAAGTTCAATGCTTCCGAGCATGCGTCGACTTGATTCTGAGCATGTGTGGATTTTTAACCGATGAACTTGCCCACAGACGATCGTTTTTTTTTCTAACCATCAGATAATTTTAAAGCAGGTTCTAAGTTTTTTCACCGATGGGAAAAAAAACGATGGGGCCCACACGATCGGTTCGTCTGATGAAAACGGTCCATTGGACCGTTTTCATCAGATGAACCAATCGTGTGTACACAGCATTAGGCTTTGAACATAAACATAATAACAACAAGTTCCACTGTAAGTATATATTAAATGCAAATTCGTATATAATGATATACACATATCTGTGATATACCAACTGTCATGATGAAGACATTTTATCTCTAATTAGTAAATAGAGTCCACCTGTGTGTAATTTTAATCTCAGTATAAATTCAGCTGTTCTGTGCAGCCTTCTGAGCTTTATTAGAGAACCTTAGTGAACAAACAGCATCATAAAGGCTAAGGAGCAATCCAGGTCAGGGATAAAGTTGTGGAGAATTTGAAAGCAGGTTTAGGTTATGAAAAAAATATCCCAAGCTTTGAACGTCTCACAAAGCTCTGCTCAATCCATCATAGCTCTTAAGGCTCGTACACACGATCGGATTTCAACCAGACAAATCCGTGGAATTTTGTGCGAAGGGCGTTGGCTGTGAACTTGTTTTGCATAAAGACGGCATAATTTTTTCAGCCAACATACACAAAACTATGTGTTTTTTCAGCTCTTTAGCGCCACCCTTTGGGCAACTTCTGCTAATGCTGTGGTTAGCATTGGTTCTTAGCATGCGTGTTTGTACTTTGGATTTTTTTCCATTTGACTTGTGTACACACGATCGGATAATCCGACAAGAAATATTTGTTGTCGGAAAATTTAAAAACCATTGTCCGATGGAGCGGTCGGATTATGTGAGTGAAGAAGTTATATAGCGCAAAACATGCAAACTAAATCGCCTCTGGGCGCTCGTTGTTCCTGTCTCTTTTGATATCAAAAGAGATGAGTTTTGATCTTTCTTCTAAAGGTCAAGTGATTCTCCTCCAACCGAATGCTGGTTGGTAAAGCATTCCATAGTCTGGGACCTTGGAGCGCAAATCTTCGCTCTCCTTTGGACTTGTATTTGGCTTTGGGTATCTGGAGCAGATTTTGGTTGGTGGATCGCAGAACGCGATTGGGGTTGTGAGCTTTGATTTTTTCGCATAGATATTGGGGGGCCTTCCCATGGATGCACTTATGTATCAGACAGAGTGCTTTAAAAGTAATTCTATCTTTTACTGGCAACCAGTGAAGGGTTCTCAGCGAAGGTGAGATTGATTCCCAAGGTTTTATCCCAGTCACAAGTCTGGCGGCCGAGTTTTGAAGGACTTGCAGACGAGTGATTTGGTACTTTGGGAGTCCGAGATAGAGGGTATTTGCAGGCACTTGCGATGAAAACTTGCAGCGGTGTAACGTATCTACGATACGTTACGCCGCCGCAGTTCTATGTGAATCTGGCCCATAGTTCTTTCCCTGTCATACATTAAAAAGGAGAGGGAAAACAAACAGTAATGGACACTTTTCATGAGCATTGTGTCTATTGTTGCATGCTTCAATACAATTCATACTCAAAATGTGATATTAATAGGAGATTAATGTGCCATGACTAGGCTAGCTTAAAACATGGCCCTTTTTTTCACTTAGGAGTGTCAAAGGGGGTCTTGCTGTCAGATAAATCAAACAACTATTTATTTTTTGAAAATTATTCTTTTTGAAGTTCTTGAGAGTTGATGGCCATGTATACGGGAAAACATGCTTTCTGTGACTGTAACAAGACACACACGCTTTGATGTCTTTCCTGTGGGACCTTTTTAAGGAAATTCCACACAGTTAGGAATAGAAATAGTGGCCCCGGCCAAGAGATTGTTGCAAAATATTGCAATGATATGTGGCACTGCTCCCTTTTTATGTTTACACAGGTCGGTATAGAGGGCGTACAAAAGCCGCCTATTCTGTATTAAAAAAACAATGCCTTGCAGACACCATTTGCCCAGTGTAGCTATTTACTAGATCAGCTTTGGCATATTTGACTGCTAAGTACATATTCCCTCAGGCCAAAACCGTAATTTACACCAAAAATATGTCATAGGCTTTTGCCGCTACCCAGGAATAACAGGCAAGGCTTTCATAGGAATCTTGTCATGAATGTGACAACTGCTTACAGTCACTAAATGACAATTATCCAGGGGACAGCAAAATCAGGTCTACTCCTCGCACATAGGTAGTCACCATGTCTGTATTCTACATACAACCACGTTCCTTTCAGAAAATATCTATAAATGTGGAGGATGCTTTCTTGTGAGAAAGTATTTAGATTATTGTCATCCTTATTTAAAAAAAAGCCTGACCAGGTAGAAATATGGGTTCTGCCATTCCTGACTTGTGAAAGCTCCAAGGCTACGTTTCCGAACCTTGTTCCTCTGCATAGTGAGATGTTTTTTCTGGAAGAATTATCTAACCAGTTAAAGAGGAAGTAAACCCTCATGGGTTTTACTTCCTCTTTATTTCCTTGCAAAGGTAAAGCATAATGGGCTACTATGCATCGCAAAGTAATGCCCAATATGTGTCACTTACCTGAAACCAAAGCTTGCGATGTCACCGATGTCTCCACTAGCAGCGAGCGTCCATCTTCACCCCTCTTCCTTCCGGGGCCGCGAACTCCAGCTCTGTGCGCAGGAGCCGCCAGTCATGGAAAGACCCCCTTTAGAAATGGCATGATCCCCGTTTCTAAAGTGCGCCTTCGCCCTAGACATCGGCGTATGCGCCGTAGACATCGGCGCACGGCTTTATTGTAAATATCTCCTAAACCGTGGAGGTTTAGGAGGTATTTCCAGCACTTACAGGTAAGCCTTAATCTAGGCTTACTTGTAGGTAAAAGTGGTTGTACAGGCTGTACAACCACTTTAAAGTTGGGACTTGTGACCTGTATGCATGTTCTAGGTCAGTGACTGCCCAAGTAGTGGAGCATGGATGAGAATGACTTCCAAATAGCTTGCCCCTCTGCTGCACTGAAATCCCAAGCAGTGTAGTCAGTCCTGTCTAAGGGCTTTTCTGCTGTATTACAGAACTCCTGTCCCCACTGCTGGCCCTACCATGGGTCTTAGTGTGTCCATTGGACCCAGGCAGCACTTTGATATGGGCAGCAAATTGAACCACGGCCGTCTCTCCTTCTCTTCTCTTTACCCAGCAAATTGACAACCAAGATTTTTGTGATAGACTCTCCCGGGTAAGAGGCTTTTGGAGGGGACAGAATGTTAGCCTCTTGCCTACCGACTATGAGCCCTGGCGTTTGATGGAGCTACAAGCATTTAGGAAGATATTCTGTTATGTAATGCAAAAGGACATTTTTATAAAGGCCATGATGTTCTCTGCCAGCTTGGGATTTAGTGGACAGATGAATGTGAAAGGAATGCCGATTAATGAGATCTGAAGAGCTCGGGTCTTTCACTCAATAGTTTATTGTGCTCATTAACACACCTTTGTCTCCTAGCAAACTATCAGGGATGTGTTTATACTTATGTGTATTGTAAGTTGTAAAAAAGGAGACGGCAAGTCTACCCCCAAAGGTCATATCTCTGGGTCACCTAGTCTGGGTAAATAATTAGATAACTAGCTCATGTTAATTAGGTTTCTGGTTACAGTTTGTATTGTCAGCCCGCTGTATATATTTATGTGTCATCTCAAATAAATCAGTTCATGTTCAGCAACCAAGCGAGTATTGTCAGCTTCATCAGTTAACCGATGACAATGGTCCTTCAGACCGTTCTCATCGGATGGACTGATCGTGTGTATGAGGCTTGATAGGGGGGAAATATTCCTAAGAGGACACTAGTTCTGGTAAACTGGTGGGCCCCAAGTGATTCCCTTAATTTGCAAGGATTTCCTCTCACTTCCTGTTTGGCTATGGGACAGGAAGTGAAGAAAAATCTCCAAAATGGGAGATTTTGCTTTCTCTTGTCCCATAGCCAGACAGGAAGTAAGAATAAATCCCTGCAAATTTAGGGAATCGCTTGGGGACCCCAGGTGACGAAAAAAAATATGTCTGGAGTTATAACTCTCTTGCTCTATCTAAAATGAAAAAACAAGTTTTCCTTATAGTTCTACTTTAATTCATGGATCTAAGAACACTAATTGCTAAACCATTCCCATTGTCTTAGTTAGTGGATACTATTTTCTCTTACACAGAGACTAACAGAGAAGTTGTAAGGTGCAAAAATCGAGAACCCACCAAGCAAAAGAAGCTTATATGAAGATTACATAAAAATCATACTAAAAATAATTTTTCGTTTTAGCACAGCTTGAGATTTTCTCATTAAGCATAGCAGTTTCCAATTTTATTAATTGCCTGAAAGTTGCACTATAACAATTGGCTGTTATGGAAAAACCATTGTACTCCATTGCTTATATCCTTCTAAAATAAATATTACATTACACTTTTATGTGTGTTCATTTCTTAGACACACAATCATTTTAATAAACAGAATATTTCTACAAGTACTGTATGATATTAGTCTACCCTCAAGGACATGCACACATTGAATTCCACCTGATATTTTTTATCTCATTTCAATTGTGACTAGTTAAAATTGTAATTTATCTCAGTTATGAGTCCACGCGGAACAATGGCAAGAGTCTCCTCGAATAGGCAGCATTTAGAACATATGTTCCAGAGACAATGAATAGCCTGAGGAGGAAGCTCAGTCTGATTCAGTGAATTAATGAAGGAGAAGGTCACCACATTATGGCAGTGGAACTTTTTCATCTTTAGTGCTGTGATTTTGCGCTCTTTGGGGTTATCATGCACTAGCCAGTAGATGATATGCGCAGCTTGCCCACCAGGCCAAGCTGTCTCGTTTCTAAAGAATACAACATGATTACCGAGAACTCTATTGTTCTAAGATAGAAGTCGTTTTGACTAAAGGAGGCCTTCAAGTGCCAGTTGGTGGTATTCCCGTATGAGATAAGAGCACAGGATGTTAGAAGTGTATTGCAATAAGTCTCCAGCACTATACAACCAGCAAATAAAAATCCAGCCAAGGAGCTAAATATGTATATATATATATATATATATATATATATATATATACATATATATATATATATATATATATATATATATATATATATATATATATATATATATATATATATATATATATATATATATAAAATGCTGTATCAATCAAAAATGCCTGTAGTTAAGTTCCAAAACTAACATACTACTTCCAAGCTATTTAGGGGCGGACACCTGAGCTTGAATGTATCCATGCCATTGGGACATATGTTTTTGACGCCAACTAATTTGTCTAAAAAAATGAATTTCAGCGCACTATTGAGGTCCTGTTGGTGTTCCTTTTCTGCATGGCCTGCATATACACCTCCTTCGTTAGCGACCTGTACATGAAGCATGTTACAATGACAGAATGCAAGGTGCAAAAGCACCATGCCATTAACCTCCGGCTGCCTTTAAAAAATGGCGCAGGAGCCTTTTTCCTGTATAAAACGCAGACACAGCAGTCCATTTAACTAAATAGGCTGCCATTCTCGATACATAGATGTGAACCAAGCCAGTGAGGGTTAATTTCTCCATGGGGGACACTGACAGGGGTTTTAGCCCTTCCCCACTCTATCTGGATCTGCATGTAGATTAGGGGACGGGTGTAAAGATTAGGGGGTCGGCGCCTAATGGAGCGGCCAGCACTGCTGATCTCCTGTAGCATATTTTAATTTATTTTATTTATTTAATGTCTGCTGGCATGTGTTCCAGTAGTTTCCTCATGGAGATGATGGTGGACCATGCCTGTATAATGTGTGTTAATAAGGGTGCTTCTACTTTCCATTAGAAGAGCAGGTGACAGGGTGACAACGCAGGAAACAGCTAGGAGACAGGGACAGAGCATGGTCACTCTTCCTGTAGAAAGTACCTTCACATGGGACTTCCTGGTCTGGAACTCCATGTATTATTTTAATAAAAGCTGTCAGTCTAAAAATATAAAAAATGATTTTTGAATTTACTTTAACATGTTAGTACGTCGTCGTATCTAGGGTGCATATTTACGCTGGCCGCTAGGGGCGCTTCTGTAGATTTACGCGTAGAATACCGTATTTATCGCGGTATAACGCGCTCCCGCGTATACCGCGCACCCCTAAAGTTGCCCCGAATCCTGTGGAAAAAAGTTTTTTTTGTACTTACAGTTTTGGTGTCTTGCGCGGCGTCCATCGGCGGCCTCGTCGGGTCCGGCGTCCGTCTGCGGCTTCGGGTGTCCTCTTCGTCGGGTCCGGCGTCCTTCTGCGATTTCGGGTATCCTCTTCGTCGGGTCCGGCGTCCGTCTGCGGCTTCGGGTGTCCTCTTCGTTGGGTCCGGCATCCTTCTGCAGCGTCCTCGCGTCCTCCCCGCTCGTTTCCCGCGGCGAGTTTGAATACTGCGCCGACATATACCGAGCGCAGTACACTCGTGTATCATCGGGCAGGCTCGGCAACTCTCGCGCTGACGTCCTGTACGCTCAAATTTTACGTTGTTTGCGTAAGTGGTACATGAATGGGGCTGTGCGTAGGTTACGTTCACGTCGAAAGCATTGAGCCAACGTATCTTAGGGAGTATATGCGACGTGACTCTGAGCATGCGTGTGCATGCGCGGATCGTTAGTGAAAAAATTTACATGGGGTCACGGCTAATTTGTATACAACACGCCCACTACCTTCCACATTTGATTTAGGCAGGCTTATGCCTGCCTAGTTACACTACGCCAGCGCAACGTACGGCGCCAGATCTTTGTGAATAATGGTCTGGGCACCCTATTTTACGTCGGCGTAGTGCATATGAGATGTGCTACGCCGGTCAAGCTATACGCTGAGCTACGTGAATCTAGCTCTATATTTTTTTTTGCTGCTCTAAAACATAAGCAATAAAAAAATGCATTATAAATTCAGACCAATGTGTATTCTATTACATATTTTGGGAGAAAAAATTAAGTGTATATTGATTGTTTTGGGCAAGTGATGTCACAAGGCTCCACCCGATACGTTGCGCCACTGGTCTTGTGACTTCCTCAGGGATAGCACAGTCAATACTAACTGACAGTTTTGACACTTTGTGGGAATCAGTGACACTAATACAGTGATCAGTGCAAAAAAATTGCACTGTCACTGTACTAATCATAGTGGCTGGGGAGGGATTAAACATCTAGGGCGATCAAAGGGTTAACTGTGTGCCTAACTAGTGTTTTTGTGTATTTTGTGAGGTGCTTTTATGAAGGGATTTTCTAATCCATCACATCCCCTCTGTCATAATGGAGCTCTGCCTTGTTTACCTAGGCAGAGCTCCTGTGTGTCTTCCAGACGATTGGTGGGTGCCAGCGGCCATCCATTGGCTGGCACCAGCTAATTGACTTCTGCTGTGACTAATCACAGCAGAAGCGGCTCGCCGCTGGCGCACACGGCCCCCTAGGCAGAAGTGCAGAATCACATACACATATGTATATATATATATATACCTGTATATATATCACTACTAACGGTGCCCTGTAGTAGTGATACTGCTATAGGGTGGTCAATAAGTGGTTATATATAATTTTAGTGTTTAATGTATACTTTAATGGGCCTGGCCCCCGTGCCACTATTGCAATTATGTTTAATTATTATTGATCAACTGAATGTCCGCTCTACAGAGATGACAGGTACACTTCACGTATTACTGTACAGTAGTGACAGACTAAAGAGGGCTCCATGTAAATGTCTCACCTCCTAGAAAGAAACCAATATTTGGATAGAAAGGAACAGATGCCATCGGGGACCGGTGCCAACATTAGGGGCTGATGATTATTGTGTGAAGGAGTTACATTATCACTTGTATGGTCTATACCCAGACTCTACCATTCTATCAAGGGATACACCCTTTACTCTGAGGCTATAAATTATCTCATAGTTAGACGTTTTTCACGGATTACGAGCAGCCTACATACAACGGGAAATGCTATGCAAATTGCCTAATAATATGTAAAATGATATTCAGGCCATATTCTCTCTGCAGACACACTTTGGAAAGCTTGCTTGTTCGGCCCAGATAGTTTTTTTTTTTCCTTCCTCTTTTGGTTTAATATGGTGGGTGTAGGTTTCTTAATTGCTGATATAAAACTAGAAATAATACAATCAGGAAAACTGTTTAGCATATAGTGTAAATCCCATCCTAATTGCCAGCGGGCTTCCTTTTATTATATCTGTGTGATGGCAGAAGAAGACATTACATACTTCAACAATGTCTCATGACAATAAGGCCCCTGTATTATTCTGTATATGTTTGACCCCTCCCCATGCCGCCATTCAGGTTGCCCTGAAAATGAGTATAATACGCTGAGGTTGAAGGTTCTTTAATAATACTGAATAAGTGATTTAGTAGATGTGTAGAAATATTGATCACGGGAGCTCCAGGTCATGGGCTGGCAGTTCACTAAGAATTTTAATCAGAAATTTATCAGTCTTTACGTATCTACTCCGATGAGGTCACACAGTCATCCCTCCGCTAAGCAAAGAAGTTTTTCATATTTTAAGAATGAAACAAATAGAGAGATAGATAGATAGATAGATAGATAGATAGATAGATAGATAGATAGATAGATAGATAGATAGAGACACATATCAGGGCTTTTTTTCAGGGGGAACTTGGGGGAACTCAGTTCCTCCACCTCTGGCTCAGACCCTTTGGTGCCTGCTCACCACAATCACTTGTAAACACAGAAGCCTGGTTTCTGTGTTTACAAGTGATAGCTCTGCACTCTATGTGTAACCCCCTGAACTCTGCACTCTGTATGTAATGCAATACTGGTATTTAATGCCCCTTTAAGACCCTTCTACTGTTTTTGAAATCTGAACGGGGTCGTAGTTGAGTTCCTGCACCTATTTTCTGAGAAAAAAAGCTCTGCATATTTGTATCTAATGTATTATATGAGACTGTAATTGTATTCCAATTGTAAGAACAAACAGAACTTTTTAATATGCTTTACCTTTATATTACAAACTTTTTAGGTTGGAAGATTCTCTCTGGATGTCTGAATCAAACTACTTTTCTAGCTCTATCTATCTATCTATCTATCTATCTATCTATCTATCTATCTATCTATCTATCTATCTATCTATCTATCGTAATATTCAGGAGATTTGGGATCACCCTACACACCTAGGATACTGCTGGACCTTGAACCCAACATAAAAGGTCTCCAATAAAACCCTTAGATAATATATTTCTCCGGATCAGTTAGGAGTCCCAATGTAGCAGACCCAAAGTTATGAGGTTTATCGATTAGAAGGCAGCCCAGAAACACCTGTTTGCACAGTTTTGAGTTCCCCCCGGAACTTAGAGCTTCTAAGCAGTTCTCAGCTGCTCATTCACCACAACTTCTGAGCCAGAACCTTCTATGAATACCCCCATCCCCACCACCCCTTATCACCATGACCTCAAAAAGTCAACAAGCTGTGATAAAGGGGGACCACATTCCCTCCTGATTGCCCCTGGGGTCCTGTACAATACATATGCTATGTTGCAATATTTTTACAACCTTTGCAGGCTACTGGTGTGTTGAGGTTCCTATCTGCATGGTATTAAAGAGCAGAGCTTTCACTATACCTGTGAGAACTCTGAGCAAATACAGATCTTTCTGTGGTCACACACCTTCTACATTATGTATCTCTCTATTGATCATAGAGGGACACTGGATAAATAATGGAAAATTCTATCAAATACTTACCGTAATTTTCCTTTCCTGGAGCCAATACATGTGGTAGTACGCTGCCTTTCTGGCACCAGGAAAACAGAAAGTTGTATCAAATTCTTACTGTAGTTTTCCTTTTCTGGTCCAAATCTATGGCGTATACATGTGGTAGTATGCTGCCATATTGGCGCCAGGAAAATAGAAAATGTTATCAAATACTTATGCCGCGTACACATGATTGGATTTTCCGTCGGCAAAACCTTGGATGGTTTTTCCGACGGAATTCCGATCAAGCTTGGCTTGCATACACACGGTCAAACAAAAGTCCTCTGAACTTTCGACCGTCAAGAACCCAGTGACGTACAACACTACGACGAGCCGAGAAAATTAAGTTCAATGTTTCCGAGCATGCGTCAAATTGTTTCCGCACATTAGTCGGAATTTTGTGCGTTGGAATTGTCACAGACGATCAGAATTTCCGATTGGAAATTTTCCATCGGAAAATTTGAGGACCAGCTCTCAAATTGTTGTTGCCGGAAATTCCGACAAAAAAAATTCCGATGGAGCATACACACGGTCGGAATTTCCGACCAAAAGCTCACATCTGACTTTTCTTGTCAGAAAATCCGATCGTGTGCTCACGGCATTACAGTAAATTTCCTTTTCTGGCATCAATCTATGGCAGCATATACATGGTAGTGTGGTGCCATGTTGGCTCCAGGAAAATTTAAAATTTGATCAAATCTTTACCGTAATTTTCCTTTTCTGGTGCCAGTCCATGGCAGCATACTGTACATGTGGTAGTATGCTGCCATGTTGGTGCCAGGAAAATAGAAAATCGTATCAAATACTTACTATAATTTTCCTTTCCTGGCGTTTAGTAGCATGCTGCCATGTTTATACCAGTAAAACAGAAAATTTGATGAAATGCCTACAGTAATTTTCCTTTTCTTTCGCTAATCTATGGCAGCATAAATGTGCTAGTTTACTGCCATATTGGTGAAAGGAAAACGGAAAATTGTGTTAAATACTTACCATAATCTAGTACTTTCAGACATCTCTGGAGGTCGTCTTTTGAGTTTTCTTGTCACTCGGACAATGTTGTCCAAAATAAAGCTTTGCTTTGAAGTAGCTTTGGAGAGCATTTACTCAAATGTAAAACATGTGATGGTTAAACAATCTAAAATATACAATATTTCCCCCGTTTCACATTGGAATATGTTGTCTTTCTTTTGTCACTTTGTTTATAGTGCCAGCAAATGCGGCCATGTTTATTCAGTAGGATAATGTCTAATATATTTTAGACCATACTGAGTTTATGCTCTAATGGCATAAATATGTGTTTATCAAATTCATGATTTCCCTAAAGGTTAGTGCTCAAGAGTCAATTAAAACTATGTCATAACACAACACTTTTGACAAAGGAAGCCATTGTTGTTTATTGAACTGGGATAAACAACATATTTTCATTTTAAATTTGCTAGCTGTGAATGTGCCTGGAATGAGAAGGAAAATAAAATTGTGTTTCTGACAATAATATACCAAACTACGCAGGCATAAGGGAGTGTTTCACTAATAACAGCCACAAACACATTAAAAAGAACCATTTATTTAAGCCTGAGCATGAGCGTGAGCATGAGCAACGCTCAATCTTGGCCATTCAAGTCAATGCGGCTGGTTGCAACCACGAGCCAGATACTCCATCCTTAAAAGCACTGGGCCAGATTCACAAAAGAGATACGACGGCGTATCTCCTGATACGCCGTCGTATCTCTGTTTTAGGGGCTTCCTAACTATGCGACTGATTCATAGAATCAGTTACGCATAGTTTGCCCTAAGATCCGACAGGTGTAATTGTTTTACACTGTCGAATCTTAGGATGCAATACCGCGGGCACCGCTGGGGGGAGTTTGCATCGTAAACCAGCGTCGGGTATGCAAATTAGTACTTACTACGATCCACGACGTTTTTTTGCGTTCGCTACGTCGCTGCTAGTCTAGTTTCCAGTTGCAAAGTTAGTCGTCGTTTTAGCTGCCCTAACTTTACACAGCCCATGTTAAAGTATGGCCGTCGTTCCCTGCGTCGAAATGAAAAAAAAAAAATTCTTGCGTAAGACGTCCGGGAATACGGAAGTACGCTACGCACGTCGCCGTTCGAAAAAATGACGTCACTTCGTGCAAAGCACGGCGGGAATTTCGAAACAGAGCATGCGCAGTAGGTCCAGCGCGGGAGCGCGCCTAATTTAAATGGCACACGCCCCTTTGAATTACGCGGGCTTACGCCGGAGGCCGCCGGCGTAGGTTTTCATTGCAAGTGCTTTGTGAATCAGGCACTTGCGATGAAAACTTGCGGCGGTGTAACGTATCTACGATACGTTACGCCGCCGCACTTCTAGGTGAATCTGGCCAAATGTTTTGTTTATGACACAAAAGTCCCCAATGTGAATCTCATCCTGGAAACTACCTATATGAAGTTTTGGAGTTTGCATGATCTTCTTGTGCTAGCATGGGGTTCTTCCAGGTACTTTGGTTTTCTAACACTCTCCAAAGATATGCTGGTAGGTAATTGACTCCTGTCCAAAATTGTCCCTGGTGGATTTATGTGACATAGGCACCATAAGCTCCCTGAGGACAGGGACTGATGTTAATGTACAATACGTAAAGCGCTGTGTAAATTGTTTCAGTTTGAGTTCAGTTCGTTCTGCAAACTTGTGACCTGATTTCAGCAGACAGTGGGCTAAAGCCCGCTGTCGACTGATGTCACAAAGACAGTCCAGGCTCGGGCAAGATAGTGACAATGAAGTCGGGGTCCACCCACATGCCTGGACCAGTGTTCTATCGAGAAATGCCATCCGTCGAAAAATGCCCCCGATAGGTCTGCGCATTTGCAGTAGATAACGTCACTCCAGCTGATATGTTGACCAGCTGGCATGACTTCAACACAGCATATGCGCAGATCATCTGAGTAATTTTTTTGACGGGAGACACTATTCGACGGATTATATTCAAGGCTTTGCATACAGTGGAGGGAGAATGTACTTACCAGATTGTGCCTCGCTGTTGCGGGGCGGGTTTTCTGTGTGCTGAAGGGTGGGTTTTGTCTGTGTTGCAGGGTGGCTTTGGTGTATTGAACGGCAGGTTTTAAATGTGTCTAAGGGAGGGTTGAAACACACAAAAAACACCCACAACCTGCCCCGCAACAACAAGGCTCAATCTGACAACTACGTTCCCCCTTGTTTGCATAGTGTCAGATAATGCCTCAGAAAATCTGGGCATGTGCTGTGTTGACATCACGCCAGCTAATCAACATATCAGCCAATAGGGGGCGATTTTCGACGAAGGGCATTTCTCGATAGAAGACCGTCACCCAGCTCAGTCTCTCAGCAGGTCGCTGAGATCCTGAGTCGGCTGCTCCCACCCCCTCCACTACCCAGCACTCCAGTGAGAGGGGAAGGGCAGAACAGAGAGCCAGTGACTGACAGTCACCGGCTCTCTGCTCAGGGAGCCCTGAGAACCCAGCAAATCGGTGGTGCTTGATCGCTCGCTTCTCAGTGTCAGGCCGGGTACACACGGGCAAACATGTACGATGAAACCGGTCCGTCGGACCGTTTTCACCGTACATGTCTGCCCGGGGACTTCTGTACGATGGCTGTACTAACCATCGTACAGAAGTCCGCGCGTAAACAATACGCGGGGCGTGTCCACGCCGTCGCCGCGGCGATGACGCGGCGACGTGGGTGGGCCTGCCTTTTAAATGCTTCCACGCATGCGTCGAAGTCATTCGACGCATGCGAGGGACGGCGGGCGCTCGGACATGTACGGTAGGTCTGTACTGACGACCATACATGTCCGAGCGGGCAGGATTCCAGCGGACGGTTTTAAAACAAGTCCAGGAATATTTGCCCGCTGGGAAAAGGCCCGGCGGGCAAATGTTTGCTGGAATTCTGCCCGCTCGCGCCTACACATGACCGAACATGTATGCTGAAACTGGTCCGCGGACCAGTTTCAGCATACATGTTTGGTCGTGTGTACGGGGCCTCAGAGCCAGTGGGGAACAGATGCAGCATCTACTTAGGTAAGTATGATTCTTAAAAAAAAAAAGAAGCATACATCTGTTTTAAATGTTCGAATGTGCCTGGCCGGTGGGCACGATCGCCACCGGCCACGTGCGATCGTGTGCATGAGTGCCAGCTCCGGATTTTTGTGTGTACGAAGTAGGAAAAACTATAGGGCTTCTCTCCTAGTCACTCACATCCCCACATAGTTAGAACATGCAGAGGGAACATATATTTTACCCCTTGATCGTCCCCTAGTGTTAACCCCTTCCCTGCCAGTGACATTTACACAGTAATCAGTGCATTTTTATAGCACTGATCACTGAATAAATACCAACTGTGGGTATAGAATTGGGTAAATGGGATCGTACGATATTTTTGATTTGATTTTGATTTGTTTATGGTTGGACTGGATGGACTTGTGTCTTTTTTCAACCTGACTAACTATGTAACCAATGGTCACGAAAAAGTGTCAAAACTCTCTGATCTGTCCGTCGCATTGTCGCAGTACTGCTAAAAATCCATTACTAGTAAACAAAAAATAAAATAATGCTATATATTGGCCTAAACCGAGAAAAATTTGTTTTAAAAAAACAAAAAAACTTTTTAATATAGCAAAAAGTTTAAAATATTGGCCCAGATTCACAGAGAGCAAGGTGCACATTACGCCGCCGTAGAGTAACCAATGTATGCTACGCCAACGCATCGCAGAGAGGCAAGCATTGAATTCAGCAAGCCAGTGCTCCCAACGCTGCGCCAGCGTGGCGTGGGATTCGAAGGCGTAGGTGGAAGTGGGCATGCCCTATGCAAATGAGGTGTGACCCCATGCAAATGATGGGCTGAGCGCCAGACAGATACGTATCACGAACTGCACATGCGCCGTGACATGGACGCATCCCCCTGTGCCTGCTCACAACCACGTTGGAACAACTGCCTGAACTACGCGCCAAACACTGTGTACGTAACCTACGCCCAGCCAGACACACGTCCAACGTAAAATACGCCGGCTTGTGTTCCCTGGTGCAGACCTTTGCATGTCTGCTGCTGGGTTGCACCTCCTTTATGGGGAATAACTTTACGCCGGACGTACAACTTACGTGCACCTCGCGTAGCCTGCGTCGGGCGCACGCAGGTTCGTGAATCGCCGTATTTCCCTCATTTGCATGTTTGAATGGCTAATCAATGGGAGCGGCACCATGCACCCAGCCTATATGTGCGCCCACCCTACGCCGGCGTAAGCAAGCTACGTCGGCGGGGTGTAGCCTGATTTTAGGCGCATATCTGTTTGTGGGTCTGGCGCACAGATATGACGACGCACATTTGCACTTATGCCGGCGTAACTTGTTGTACGTCGGCGTAAGTGCTTTGTGAATCTGGGCCATTGTTATTTTTTTTTCTAAAATTGGCGCTCTATTTTTGTTTATAGAGCAAAAAATAAAAACCGCAGAGGTGATCAAATACCACCAAAAGAAAGCTCTATTTGTGGGGAAAAAAGGACGCATATTTTGTTTAGGTACAGCGCCCCACGACCGCGCAATTGTCAGTTAAAGCGACGCAGTGCCAAATTGTAAAAAATGCTCTGGTCAGGAAGGTGGTAAAATCTTCCGGGGCTGAAGCGGTTAAAAGACAAAACATCACACACTCCTATATTTTTATTTCTTCAGCTGATGTTATGCAACGTTCAGCTTGCCATCAGGATGAATGAGTTTGGGAAACAGTATATTCATTTTTTCGATTGCCAGATAACAAACCGGTCACCTGATTACATAGCAGGGTCAGAAAATACCGGGAATCTGTTTTTAGATTCGTATTATTTTAGCAGAGATAAAATACTGAGTGTTTATGTAAGATGGAGACTCCGGATGGGGGGGGGTCGTATTTACAGGAACCAGTCAGAAGGCGGTCATCGTGCTGAAAGTCTATCTCATTGTTCTTGTTCTGGACAAGACTCGTGACCTGGGAAGGAAGCGACTAGCCAAGAGGAGGCTTGTTCTCCGCAAAAAAAGCAGCTCTGCTGTCTGCCTGAAGTAACAATCTCTGTGAAATGACAAAGGACGGCTCTGTGATCTCAGCTCCGGCCCATTTGAGATGAAAAAATCCTAACCAAATGTGTGTGAGAACTTACTTAAGTGGAGTGAAAGGTTAATGATCGAGCTAAACCACCCAATGCACGCTGCAAGGCCTTGTGTTCTTGGAGAGGAAATGAGGAGTTCTGCTCCATAACATTTATACAAACGCACACGGTCACCTTAGCAGAGAAGCCGGTGTAGTGCACATTAATATGCTCGCTTTTCATGCTGAATTCATTCATTTATTTATTTATTGATTTAAAGGCATTGTACACTTCAAAATGTTTTCGTTGTTTTAACCACTTAAGACCCGGACCAATATGGAGGTAAAGGACCTTGCCCCTTTTTGCGATTCGGCACTGCATCGCTTTAACTGACAATTGCGCGGTCATGCGACGTGGCTCCCAAACAAAATTGATGCCCTTTTTTTCCCACAAATAGAGCTTTCTTTTGGTGGTATTTGATCACCTCTGCGGTTTTTATTTTTTGCGATATAAACAAAAATAGAGCGACTAGTTTGAAAAAAAATCCATGGGCCAGATTCAGGTACACTTGCGGCGGCGTGACGTATAGCCTTTACGTTACACCGCTGCAATTTTTCAGCTCAAGTGCCTGATTCAAGTGCCGTAAACTTACGGCGGTGTAACGTAAAGCCACCTGGCGCAAGCCCGCCTAATTCAAATCGGGCGTGTACCATTTAAATTAGGCGCGCTCCCGCGCCGGACGTACTGCGCATGCTCCGTTTTGAAATTCCCGCCGTGCTTTGCGCGAAGTGACGTCATTTTTTTGAACGGCGACGTGCGTAACGTACTTTTGTATTCCCGGACGTCTTACGCAAAAAAAAAGAAATGTGAAAATCGACGCAGGAACGACGGCCATACTTTAACATGGGCTGTCTATTGTTACAACACCTCAATAGCAGCCGTAACTTTGCAACGGGAAAAACCGACTATTGACGACGTAACGAACGCGCAAACCTTCGTGGATCGCCGTAAAAGCTAATTTGCATACCCGACGCTGGAAAACGACGCAAACTCCACCCAGCAGCGGCCGAAGTATTGCAGCCTAAGATCCGAAGGCGCACGAAGCCGTAAGCCTGTCGGATCTTAGCCAAATGCCGCCGTATCTTGTTTGTGAATCACAAATTAAGATACGACGCAGCAAATTTGAAAGTACGCCGGAGTATCAGTAGATACTCCGGCGTACTTCTTCTGTGAATTTGACCCTATATTTTTTACCTTTTGCTATAATAAATATCCCAAAAAATATATAAAAATACTTTTTTTCCCTCAGTTTAGGCCGATACGTATTCTTCTACCTATTTTTGGTAATAAAAATCGCAATAAGCGTTTATCGATTGGTTTGCGCAAAATTTATAGCGTTTACAAAATAGGGGATAGTTTTATTGCATTTTTATTAATATTTTTTTTTTTACTACTAATGGCGGCGATCAGCGATTTTTTTCGTGACTGCGACATTATGGCGGACACATCGGACAATTTTGACACATTTTTGGGACAATTGTCATTTTCACAGCAAAAAATGCTATAAAAATGCATTGTTTAATGTGAAAATGACAATTGCAGTTTGGGAGTTAACCACTAGGGGGCACTGAAGGGGTTAAGTGTGACCTCATATGTATTTCTAACTGTAGGGGGGCGGGGCTGGACGTGTGACGTCATTGATCGTGCTTCCCTATATCAGGGAACACACGATCAATGATGGCACCACAGTGAAGAACGGGGAAGCTGTGTTTACACACACCTCTCCCCGTTCTTCAGCTCCGGGGACCGATTGCGGGACTCGAGCGGCGATCGGGTCCGCGGGTTCCGCGGCTGCGGTCAAGGAGCTTCGGACCGGGGTGCGCTGTGGGCGCGCGCCTGCGACCCACGGCTGGGCACTAAGAGGACGTACAGATACGTGCTTGTGCCCAGCCGTGCCATTCTGCCAACGTAAATGTGCAGGAGGCGGTCCTTAAGTGGTTAAGGTTAGACACATTCGACCACAGGTTTGATAGACACAGATTGCTATTGTCGGCATCATGTCGAATCTTCTATCTATATCGAACTGTTGTAGCAACGAAAATAAAGCATTTTTTTATGTCGGATCTTTTGGATTTTGGATTAGGCGTGTTCGTTTTCATTTGTTAAAGCGGATGTGCCACTAAAAAAATATATTAAAAGCCAGCAGCTACAAATACTGCAGCTGCTGACTTTTAATATAAGGACACTTACCTGTCCTGGAGTCCAGCGCCGATCGCAGCAGATGACGAGCGATCGCTCGTCACCCTGCTGCTCCCCCCTCCATCCACGGTGAGGGAACCAGGAAGTGAAGCGCTCCGGCTTCACTGCCCGGTTCCCTACGGCACATGCGCGAGTCGCGCTGCGCCCGCCGATTGGCTCCCGCTGTGTGCTGGGAGCCGAGTGTTCCCAGCATACAACGGGGGACAGACGGGAAGCAGAGAAAAAACCCGTCTTTTGCCTGTATCGTAGGGCCGGAAGTGGGTGCAGATACCTGTCTGTAGACAGGTATCTGCACCCCCCTCCCCCCTGAAAGGTGTCAAATGTGACACCGGAGGGGGGGAGGGTGCCGATCAGCGCGACTTCACTTTAGAGTGGAGATCCGCTTTAAAACGATAACGAAAATACCTGAAATTCAGACGAAAATGCATTTGGACGAAAGCAAATGCACATGTCTAATATATATATGTACTGTATGAAAAGAGAAATTTGCTAGCCATAAAATCCCAAAGTACGACCACACTGTAGAATAAATCCCATACATGTATAAAAAGAAGAAAAAAATAACATGTAAGGCAAAGTAATTAGGGAAGCTAGTTTGGGAAGGAAATAACCCTTCATACTGGAGTGATTTCATTATGAACAAAATACACTTTTCAATGTTAGAAAGTGTTAAATACCTGGACCACCTGTTCCCAGTAAAAGCAAGATTCGTGCTGACTGGCTAATCCTGTGCTGACCTTTGCAACATTTCGTATTATTCAGGCTTATGAGGGTGTTTTTCATTCATTAAATTCAAGCGTATATTTTAGTTGTAAGATTGAAAGCAAGGAGCAAGGTAATCTGAACTTATTTTTATACCTAATGAGCAGCTATGAAACTGTTCATTACTTAATATGGATAAAACAGAACAAATTTTATGTGAGTAGTGCGCTTCTGAATTTACAATATTATTTTTAATAATACATGCTGGAAGAAATATCATAGAAAATAAATAACTAAGATTACATATTTAAATGTTTTCCTTTATTTCATATTTGATTTTTTTTTTTTTACTGGGCATAGCTATATTATGCAAAGGCCAAGGTGCTACTGCAGTACTGCACAAACTAAATATAATTTCTGCTACATTTGGCAAGCTGCTGTTACATGAAAACAACAAACAGTGAAATAATTTTATTTTTGCTGCCATCATTATACTAGTACTGAGGCCTACTGCCAGTATTTCCTAGACCAGTTATTTTAGTTGCTTATGCCAGTATATGGATGAGCACCAGTGGCGGCCCATCCATTAGGGGCACCTGGGCACTGCCTCCTTGGGCGCCACCCCCTATATGAATAGATAGATTTATTCATATCCACGGCCGCCGTGGCCACCCCTTTCAGGATGCTGGGCACATAAATTACTGCGGCAGGGGGTGTATGGTGAGTGGGTGTTTTTTTGAAGCACCTGATTAGTGCCTGAGGCTCTAAGGCCGCGTACACACGGTCGGTCCAACCGATGAGAATGGTCAGACGGACCGTTTTCATCAGTTCACCGCTGAAGCAGACTGATGGTCTGATGTGCCTACACACCATCGTTTTAAAAACCGATCGGGTCAGAACGCGGTGACGTAAAACACACGACGTGCTGAAAAAAACGAAGTTCAATGCTTCCAAGCATGCGTCGACTTGATTCTGAGCATGCGCGGGTTTTGAACCGATGCTTTTGCGTACTAACCATCGGTTTTGACCTATCGGTCAGCCATCCATCGGTTCGATTTTAAAGCAAGTTCTCTTTTTTTGGACCGAAGGACAACAGACCGATGGGGTGTGCACACGGGCGGTTTGGACCGATGAAACTGAACTTCAGTCCGTTTTCATCGGTTTGGTCCGACCGTGTAGGCTAAAGGGCTTGGGTTGCAGAGCATTGCACCAGGAGCCCACCCAGGTGTTACAACAGCGAAAGAATATTCGCTATTGAAACACCGATCCTCAATCCGGCCAATCAGAAGCAGGTCTGACCCATTTTCCGATTGGCGGAAAAGAGAGGCGTCCCAATTGGCCGAAGAGGAGGGGGAGGAAACTGAAGCCTCTGTGATGCCTGGGGAGAGAAGCCTCTGTGATGCCCGGGGAGAGAAGGGGAAGCTGCCGCCGAAGCCCAGGAGAAGCGCTGCCCACCATAGATGGGGTAAGTGTTCCAGACCCGACCGGGGGGAGGTACTGTTTGCCGCCGCCCCCCCCCCCCAAAAATAATTACCACCGCCCGCCACTGATGAGCACATAGTAAAAATAACAATTCTCAACAACATGTAATTAGCTTAACTTACAGTTTGACTTGCACATGTGAGCAAGCAGTGCTGGGCTTTCTTATTAGAACGCCCAGCTTGTTAAAAAAATAACTGTCATTGGAAATCTGGGTAGAAATGTTTGCAACCTATGATCAAAAAAGTGTGAAAATTTTAAATACAATTGTCCAGAAACCATTATATTTTCCTGATAAAAAAAAAAAGTTACAGCCACAGAACATATATATATATATACAGTAAAATGTTCCTAATAGGAAAATCTATACACTTACTGGGTGTAAATAGTACATACTTTATATCATAACAACTGTTAGGTTTGCAACAGCAAAGACGCATCAGCTTCATTATTTTTGTTTCTACTCGAAAACCGTATTAAAAAGCATAAAGTTGACATTTTCTGGCACATTTCCGCCTCTCACATGAGTAAATCTCTTTGAGAAAATATCTGGGGGATTTCAGCAAAATGTTGCTAAAACCCAAAGCAGAAATCGAGCAACACTTTCTGGCTTGTGCCGATGCCAAACAAGAGGACAGCGTGTCCAAAATTCTACACAAAGCATTAATTTTATATTAAAATACGAGAGGTTGTGCGTTTTGAAGACAAGAATGTGTCTGCTGAGATACCAAATGAGGCATAACACTGTAACCAGCTCCTACGGTACCGGGTAAAAAAAAAAACGTATGTTTTCAAGAAAATGTCAATTATGAGACGTAGATGTATGCCATGGAGGGGGATCAGCTTAATCCTTTGCACATGTGTAAAACCCCCTAAAGATTCTCTCTTTTTTTGTTTTTATTTGAGCCTACTCGAAGTTATGTCAATCCCGCTGAACAAAACCACACACACCAAATAACAGGCTGATAAAGAGACAGTGTACAAGTTTACAAGACTTGTTTTAGCTGCACAAAGTAATAAAACAGAAACTAAAGAAATATGTTTTAAAAGAGTACCTGAATAACTGTTTCTGAAAATGCGTTAAAGTTATGTGGCTGTTCTAAATGCAAACAGCGTTTTAAGCTCAACTCCCCAAAACTCAACCCCTTTCCTTGTGTTCCCACCATGTGATTTTTTTGGGTTGTTTTTTTACCAACTGTGACAGAACCCACTGTCACTGTGTGTTTTGGACGGGGCTGTGGGCTGGCCACCCACAGACTATGGCCCAGCAGAGAACGGGAGATTTGGAGGGCTATTTTCCGTCTCCCACCACCTGGAGAGCATGCCACCTCTTGACATTTGTGTCCATGGTCGCCGGTTCATCAGAACTGGGTGAACACGATATCTGTGGCTGGGCTCGTGGAGTAGTTTCTGGCTACCTAAACCTATTGGCCCGGCTGGGCTAAATATATACTTTTATTCCACAAACGATTTACTTTTAGCTGATAAAGGCATATACAAGTTAGCGGTATTCCCGAAGCGTGGGGCTACGAGACTTGGGGACAAAATGGCATTGGAATAATTTAACGAAGGTCCCTATATCAGCTGCATTCCCCTTATTATTGTGTTAATTATGTTAGATCATGGCATGTAGACAAAAGGTCTGGAGACACATCCCAGCAGAGGATGTGTAAGGAGGGGCTGTGTAAGGACTAAGGCCTTATAGGTTGAAACGCGTCAACTGTTCTCATTTGCGTTTGTTTACTGTGGCTTGTCAATAAATACGCCGATTTTTTAAAGAGCAATGACCGGAGTGCGGATCATCTTTTCTTCATTACTCTACTCAGCCAGCGACTGTGGATTGAGCACCCGGGAGCTCTGCTTTCTATGTGATGTATGGGTAGTAGCACTGACGTTTTTGTTTATAGTATTAAAAGTCAGCAGCTACAGTTTTTTTTTTTTTTTATTTCCACTTAAGAGACCGAAGCTCTGCTTTTTAGTAAAGATTTTATAAATTGTTGTTAGTATTTAAACCATTCTACGAATCTATTGCCTCACGATAGTTGACATGGAAGTGCATGCCAACCGCAATGTAATGCAACACACATAAAAATGCACATGGACTAACATGCATTTTGAATGCATTGTGGTTCATTTTTATGTGCAGTAGGGTGTGAAAAGAATCTTAAAACCGGTATGCGATCTTGCATATTAGTTTGTTGGCCACTTTTGGTTTTGCTTAGAGAGTTTATCAGCAAATAACTTCTCAGATCATTTTATTATCTCTCATAAAAAAAAAAAAAAAAAAAAAAATCAATACGAAAATCTGATTGTGTGTATATATATGTGTCCCTGTGATTTCTTCACCTTTAGAATGGCAGGATGGAATTAGGTGTATTGTAGCAATAAAAAAAAGCCCCTGATGTGTAATTAATCATAAATATCTTTAAAGCTTATGTTTAAAGGTTCAGTCCATCAAAATTTGACATTTCAGTTTTTGGTAAATATTAAACCACCTGACAATGGTTATTTCTTATATGTCTCTCAGAGATTCTATTGGTGAGGTCTCAGTATTCCAGTAAATAAATATATATATACACACACACACACAGGATATAAAATAACCAACTTTTTGCCAATTCCAAAGAGAATTGACCTCCTAGTTTGGTAGGCATTGAAAGCAAGAGCAGTGAAAGATACAATGTATTAGTGCTATTGAATGGACGCACGGTCCTGAAACCATTCAATTTGAAAGTCTCACTTCTTCTACAAAAGAAGAGATCCGCTGATGGGCTGTGTGGACCAGCCAGTGAAAATAATAGGATGGAGTGCACAATGACAGCTTTTTATTTTCCTTACTAAAGTCTGTATGATCTTTTCAGGCCAGAAAACAAATCTCTCCAGAAATGTATCAGTGTTCACCGAATCTCAACATAGCAGAAAATAAAAGCAAAAACAAACTTTGTTTAGTGGTCAGCATCTATTTCTGTGTTTTATAAGAGAGTCTAGTGTGCTATAGAAAACACATACATTTTTATTTAAGTTAACTGTTTGGCCACCTTCAACTGAAAAAAAAAAAAATACAAATGTTTTTTTATATGAAACCAGCTAAACACTACAGTAAAACCTTGGTTTGAGAGTAACTTGGTTTGAGAGCGTTTTGCAAGACAAGCCACATTTTGAAATACATTCTGACTTGATATACAAGCGATGTCTTGATATAAGAGTAGCGTCATGTCACAACTGAGTATAAAAAGGAAGAGAGGTGCCTCTAATGCCGCGTACACACGGTCGGAATTTTCAAAGGATATCTCCGCGGGAGCTTTTCTTTTGATATTCCCACCGTGTGTATGCCCCATTGGACTTTTCCATCGGAATTTCCGACAGACTTAGATAAGAGAGCAGGTTCTCAATTTTTTAGACGGAAAAAATTCCTATCGGAAAATCTGTTCGTCTGTATGGAATTCTGACGGGAAAAAAACACGCATGCTTGGAAACAATTCGTCACATGCTCAGAAGCATTGAAATAATTTTTCTCGTCTCGTCGTAGTGTTGTACGTCACCGCGTTCTTAAAACTCAAAAGTTCAGAGAACTTTTGTGTGACCGTGTGTATGCAAGCCAAGTTTGACTGGAATTCCGGAAAAATCATTCAACTTTTTTCCGACGGAAATTCCGCTCGTGTGTACAGGGCATTAGTGTAGCAATATGGTTACATTTAATGAAGGTATAACATTTAGCAACATATTGCTACACTTATGCCGCGTACACACGATCAGTCAATCTGATGAGAACGGACCGATGGACCGTTTTCATCGGTTAACCGATGAAGCTGACTGATGGTCGGTCGCGCCTACACACCATCGGTTTAAAAAACGATCGTGTCAGAACGCGGTGACGTAAAACACAACGACGTGCTGAAAAAAACGAAGTTCAATGCTTCCAAGCATGTGTCGACTTGATTCTGAGCATGCGTGGATTTTTAACCGATGGTCGTGCCTAATAACGATCGGTTTTGTTCTATCGGTTAGGAATCCATCGGTTAAATTTAAAACAAGTTGGCTTTTTTTTAACCGATGGTTAAATAAACGATGGGGCCCACACACGATCGGTTTTAACCGATGAAAACGGTCCATCAGACCATTCTCATCGATTTAACCGATCGTGTGTACGCGGCATTAGAGGCGCCTCTCTTCTCTTTTATACTCAGTAGCTCCTACTGGATTTTGCTTCAAATCCCCTTGTGGAGGCTTCTATTTGTGGATGGACATTTTATGGTTACACAACTTATCACATTGCTATCTTTTTATATGGACTATAAACTGAAGGACCTATGAATAAATGGTTGTGAAACGAATCATTTGAGTTTCCATTATTTCTTATGGGGTAATTTACTTTGATATACAAGTGCTTTGGATTTTTCTGGAACTAATTATGCTCGCAATCCAAGGTTTTACTGTATTTCAGAATGCCAACAGAACTTTCTATGAAGATCGCGTGCGTGCGTGCGTGCGTGCGTGCGTGTGTGTGCGTGTGTAGTCCTTTTTTCTGTAACCCAGACTCTCCTGGGCATATTTTGGGAAATATGATCCCTCATATGGAATAGTGGCAATGGTGATGGTTGCAAGTGCCTTAATTAATGCACAATGTGAATAAGAGGCATTAGTGACGTCTATACAACTTCATTGTAATTAAGTTATAATAATGTCATGTTTCCAAATCCATGATCTTTCATATATATATATATATATATATATATATATATATAAATGTATGCTTCATCGGGGGGGGGCTAACTGGGTGGTAACCCTCTCTCGTTTATGTTATACAAACGCTCTAGTAATAGTACATAATAAGTTGATGTCTTTCTCAAATACAAACTTATGTATGCTAGAGGGTCCCAAGACAGATCTTACATGTTTGGAGAAGACAAGGATTGTTCGCTGCTCCACTAAATGAAACAATTCTGTGAAGGAGGAATTTAAATGTACAATGGGGCTCCAGCTTCCCTAAAAGTCCGACAAATGTGTAGGAAATAATTAAATCGAAGAGGTGCACACAAAATCCTCCAACTGGCCAATTGGGAAGCGGGTCTGATACCCGTCAACCGATTGGCTGACAGGACAGGCGATCCTATTGGGCGCCTAGGGGACGAAGGGAGGAGCTGCACAGAAGACACAGGAGCCCGCCTGCCATCCATAGAAGCCTGCTGATGCCGGAGCCTTCAACCGGCCAAAGCCCACTGCCTGCCAAAGCCCGCCAATGCCACCAGTGCCCGCCGTTGCCATCAAAGGCTGTCGCTGCCATGGAAGCCCGCTGCCCGCCGAAGCCCGTCGTTGACTGCTGGAGCTCACAACCCACCTGCCGGGTCCCGCTTGGGTAAGTGCGGGGGGTGCTGACTGAGATGCCACCGACCAGTGGGGGGGTTGTTTGCCACCCTCCCCCCAAAAAAGAACCACCGGCCATCACTCCTGCCAACCATAGTGATGTACCAATAGAATACTCTACTGAGTGCATCCAAGGTGGCTGCCTCACCAACTGCCCCAACAGCAGATAAAGCACATTGGGTCCCCACAGAGAAAAGTGCTATATAAAGTAATTAATGAACATTTAATAATAATAATGACTTAGCAATAAAGGGCCAATCAAAGCTTACGTTGATGTTTTCCTAATAAATCACCCTAGGTATCAGGGTAGCTGAAACTGCATGCCAATTTCCTAAGAATACACTGACTACAGGTTCACTTTAAGGTTACATGTATAGCATTTATTAAAAAAGAAATTCAAAAAAATTATTACTATTCTTACTGTTATGCGAGCAAGTTCATCTTACGTTGTCTTTTATTAATAAATGGTACAGATTTCCATGCCAGCATTGCAAAGGCAAATCACATCACGGCCCGAAAGAGACATACCTATTATTTTCCCAGTGATATATTGCTCCGCAGCTGTAGCCAAAACAATCTAATAAGCACTATTAGATAAAGAATTCTGAATATGAATGTATTGAATTTGTAGTGGGAGAAAATGAACATATTGCAGCATTTGTGTCAGATTGGGTTAAGCCCGTGCATCTCTTTTCTGGTAATAAATGCAGATCAAAGGACTTCTCATGTACAAAATAATAACACCCATTTTGAGCACATGAAATAACATAGCCACTTTGTAAGGTTCGGAGAAAATCAGTCAGGTAGGAGCCTCTCGGAATATAAATTGTTTTAGGAGGGCAAAATAATCTTGTGAGCACTTGCTACTCCGTATTTATATTCATAAAAGGTTCAAACTGCCTGCGACAACATCAGCGATCTATTAGCCATTAAAAAAAAAAAATCCACCAATATCAAGTGTCACTTATGACAAGCTGTGATAGACATAAAATGCCTAAATAACTGAATAACTTTAAGTGTAGATGCTTTAATCACCCAAATAAAAAAGATATCATGTTTAGCACTATTCTGAATTTCTAAATCCACTTTAGTTGTGTTCTGTGGCTATCGATATAAATATCATATGTGGTAGATGGCCATTGGTATTTTCACTCTAATGTTAAGGTCATTTTAAAGGTAGTTAGCTTTTTTGCTAGTTGATTGGCTTACAGGCTGATCCTATGGCTAACAAATAATGTCCAAACACTGCTCCAGGTCAGCCCATCTTGTAACTAGGTGCAGGTCCAGTTTTCATCCATCAGATACTCCACTTATAAGCAAAGAGGTTGACCGCACTCCACTTCACCAAAAATCCAACAACGTTTATTGATAGTAGTCTATGATAAAAAGCTAATTTTGCTATTATAAGGTGCATATTGCTTGAAACACATTAACAACTTGTTCCCTGCCTGTTTGAGCAGCGTTGTTTTTTTTTTATTTTTTATCATGCACTATTATCAATAAACGTTTTTGGATTTTCTGTAAATCGGAGTGTGGTCATCCTCTTTGCTTTTATGTGGAATATCTGATGGCTAAAATTCAAAAAAAGCATATGTTTAATAAATCAAGTATTGCCATGGACTTAACAGGCAGACAACAAGCATTCTCAAAGTTTGCACATTGTAATGCTATCTGTATAATAATTTCTTTCAATTGAATTCAACTTTCCGTATATACTCGAGTATAAGCCAAGTTTTTCAGCACATTTTTTTGTGCTGAAAATGCCCCCCTCGGCTTATACTCGAGTCACCTTTTTGCCCCTGATCTACCAGAATTTGGGGACCCGGTACCGGCCGGCTGTAAGTCCCCTGGACCCCAAATTTGGCATACATGTTGCCCCACTCTTCCTCTACGGCCGGGGAGCACCGATTTTTCAAAGCTGTGCACTCCATTCTATAGACTCCCAAGTTAAATGGTTATTTCTCTGGTAAATTTGGGGACCCAGTCCTGGCTGGTCGTAGGTCTTCTGGACCCAGAACTTAGCACACATGTAGCCCCACTTCTCCTCTACAAGTGTGCAAAGTTTGTTGTCTGGGGGACCTACGGCTGGGGAGCACCGATTTTTCAAAGCCAAACCCCCCTTCCATAGACTTCCATGTAAAACGTCAGTCTAGTCATGGACCAAGTGAGGCAAATTGAGGCATGCAGATGGACACCCTAGGCATAGTCGTGCTCACAGGGTGTGCCAGGTGTGCCCAGGCACACCCTAATGACCCTTTACAGCACAGATTCCCCCTACTTCCCTGGCTTCTTCCTTCCCCCTGCAGTGCTACCAGCTTCCCTCCTCTCCCACCAGCTGTTGCTGCAAGGAAGTTTTAGGATGAGTGGAGGAAGGGGCCGGTATATATGTAATTGACCATCTCCTTTCCTTTCTAAATAAGCGTTGTGAGTGATCAGTAGTGTGTGTTTGAGCTCTGGGGTGCACACCCTAATGCTATAAACTGTGCACACTTATGACCCTAGGCTTATACTCAAGTCAATAAGTTTTCCCATTTTTTGTGGTAAAATGAGGTGCCTCTGCTTATATTTGGATCGGTTTATACTCAAGTATATACAATACTTGACTTTCAAAGGGTGGTACACCTGCTGTCCAACCTGCGGTGCTGTTAATTCAAGCTGATCATCAAGGACCTTGCCGCTTGACAACCATCCCAAAAACATCCTACTTCCCTACCAGCTATCAGAAGATCCTGGACACGCTGATCTGATCTTGAATTGATTAGTTTAACCCAACTTAGTTGTCCCAGTTTGTATAAAAGTGATGATTAGCTAGGGACCCCTGATATCAAACAAGTAGGTAGGCCGTCTTGATGCTTGTGGTCAAGCAGCAAGATCCTTGATTGCCAACTCTACTTTGAAGTACTGCTATGGCAAGCTGCATGAATAAAAACAGTACTGCAGTGCTGTTATGTACAGTGCCTTGCAAAAGTATTCACCCCCTTGGCCTTCTACCTATTTTGTTACATTACAGCCTTTAGTTCAGTGTTTTTTAATCGGAATTATATGTGATGGATCAGAACACAATAGTCTAAGTTGGTGAAGTAAAATTAGAAAAATATATACATAAAACTATTTTTCAGAAATAAAAAAATGATAATTGTCATGTGCGTATGTATTCACCCCCTTTGTTATAAAACCCATAAAAAGCTCTGGCGCACCAATTACCTTCAGAAGTCACATAATTAGTGAAATAATGTCCACCTGTGTGCAATCTAAGTGTCACATGATCTGTCATTACATAGACACACCTTTTTGAAAGGCTCCAGAGGCTGCAACACATAAGCAAGAGGCACAACTAACCAAACACTGCCATGAAGACCAAGGAACTCTCCAAACAAGTAAGGGACAATGTTGTTGAGAAGTACAATCATGGTTAGATTATAAAAAAAATATCCAAATCTTTGATGATCCCTAGGAGCACCATCCAATCTATCATAACCAAATGGAAAGAACATGGCACAACAGCAAACCTGCCAAGAGACAGCCGCACACCAAAACTCACGGACGGGGCAAGGAGGGCATTAATAAGACAGGCAGCACAGAGACCTAAGGTAACCCTGGAGGAGCTTCAGAGTTCCACATCAGAGACTGGAGTATCTGTAAATAGGATGACAATAAGCTGTACGCTTCATAGAGTTGGGCTTTATGGCAGAGTGGCCAGAAGAAAGCCATTACTTTCAGCAAAAAACAAAATGGCACGTTTTGAGTTTGCGAAAAGGCATGTGGGAGACTCCCAAAATGTATGGAGGAAGGTGTTCTGGTCTGATGAGATAAAATTTTACTTTTTGGCCATCAAAGAAAACACTATGTCTGGCGCAAACCCAACACATCACCCAAAGAACACCATCAAGATCTTTTTCAGCAGTCAGGACTGGGAAACTGGTCAGAGTTGAGGGAAAGATGAATGGTGCTAAATACAGGGATATTCTTGAGCAAAACCTGTACCACTCTGTGTGTGATTTGAGGCTAGGATGAAGGTTCACCTTCCAGCAGGACAATGACACCAAACACACTGCTAAAGCAACACTTGAGTGGTTTAAGGGGAAACATGTAAATGTGTTGGAATGGTCTAGTCACAGACCAGACCTCAATCCAATAGAAAATCTGTGGTCAGACGTAAAGTTTACTGTTCACGAGTGCAAACCATCCAACTTGAAAGAGCTGGAGGAGTTTTTCAAGGAGGAATGGGCAACAATCACAGTGGTAAGATGTGACTTATCATAGAGACTTATCCAAAGTGACTTGGAGCTGTGATAGCCACAAAAGGTGGCTCTACAAAGTATTGACTTTAGGGGGGGGGGGGTGAATAGTTATACACGCTGACTTTTTCTGTTATTTTGTCCTATTTGTTGTTTGCTTCACAATAAAAAAAACATCTTCAAAGTTGTGGGCATGTTCTGTAAATTAAATGATGCAAATCCTCATACAATCCATGTTAATTTCAAGTTGTGAGGCAACAAAACATGAAAAATGGCAAGAGGGGGGGATTGATTGCTTTTGCACGGCACTGTATCTCTGAACAAACAAAGAGAAAATAAGGCTATTGGGTGAACATTTCTAATCATGCTGCTATGGCCCTCCAGCTGCTGCGTAACTACAAGTCCCATATTGCACTGCAGGGCTTACAGTTACAAGCATGACTCCCAAAGGCAGAGGCTTGATGGGACTTGTAGATCTGCAACAGCTGAAGAACCACAGGTTGAGCCCCCATGGTGTAAACTCTCCTGTTCTTTAACAACTGCTGGTTTCAATCCAGAACCTTGGTTTTGGCTATGCATCCCACTCTACCTGCCTTTTGACTATGGATTGAACCACTCTGCCTGTCTGCCAACCTCAGGTTGCTTACTTCGTGCCTGCCTTGACGTGGTAGCCAGGCACTATTGCTTATTGTATAAGACCTGGAGGCAACCAAGTAGAGGCAGGCCTGCTTAACTTATTGGAAAAGAGTGCTATATGTGAAGAACACAGTAGCCAGCTATAGTGTCTGACCACCTGCGTTAGGGGTAAGTGAGACACATGTTCACCTGAAATAGCTGATAACCTTCAAGAAAAATTCACTTTTATTGAATTTACCTTGAACCTGATTGGGTACCTGAAGTAGATACTGGGAAATATGAAAAGGCTTGTCTTTAAGGCATCAGTAAACTCAACAGGCTGTGTATATTTTCTTTGAGCAGCTAGTAACATATTACATTAGTCTTCACCTGGCCAGCCAAAAGGAAAGGACTTCAGTACTCAGCAAGGTGGGCAGGAACTGTATGTTCTATGTTCTGGCTACCTTCTTATCTCCTCTCCTTCCTGTATGGCCCCACCCAGACCATCCCAGAAAGTCTATATTAACTGTTGCACTACAGGCCTGCAGTGCTGTTCAACAGTGTTGTTTGCTTAAGTTCCTGTCTGCAGTGTGCTACGATTACCTTCCTGTGTACCGTTTTTGGCTTGTCCCTGACTTCTCCTGTTTGCCTGTGCCCTTGATCTTTTGCCTGTCCCTCAGTTACCCTAGTCTGCCTGTTGCCCTGACCTCGGCTTACCCATCAGTACCCTTTATCCTGCTTGCAGCTTTCCCTCTCTCTCTGCGGAGCATGACCTAGGGGATCCCTGGGGTCGCGACCTGGATCCAGCTGTGGCGAAGACCATCCTTACCACTAGAGGCTCTGGTGAACACAAAGCTGGGTCTTAGAATCCGCGCCTTGGGCGATCTTGGGTTCATGCTTCCTCTCTGATAGCAGCAGTCGGCGGGGTGCACTTGTCACCTGGCCACAGGTGACCTAAAATTGACCATGCACTGAACCATCCAGAGCTCAGAAAGCCAGTGCTTGAAAAGTGAAGTGATGTCGCTCATTCAAAATCAAGTGGGGCTGCTAATGCCATTTACAGTAACTTTCTGCAGTCCAAACATCAAATCTTTTAATAAACCTGATACTTACCTAGTAGCCACCCAAAGCTGCCACTGGCTGTTGATGACAGTACAGTAAAGGGATGTAAAAAAGGTTGCTTTAGGGAGATTTTAGGTTTGCGTTCATGTCCTCAGACGTTACCTGAGAAGAATGATTCTGTTTCTTACAGATGTATGTGGGGAAAAAAAAGTCTAATTGAGGGCTCAGTGTTTGATTCCTGTCAGAAATTCCCCTCCAATGATAAATGATTGTATAATGCAGAGTCTACAGCTACAACGGAATTATATTAGCCATCAGTGCTCAGAACTCATTTGAAACTTAATTGGGCTGCTATCGCCGTATCCCCCAGTCAGCAGAACAGCGAGTTTATAAAAATCATCTCTTGTGATTGTTAAATGCTTTCCTAATGAAGCTGATGATCATGAGATTCTTTTTTTTTTTTTTATGCTGTAGAAGCTTTTGTCAAGATGTCACAAAAAAAAAGGTATGGCAATGTTGTTCCCGTGATCCACATTTGTCTTTACAGCGTGCAATTCAACATATCTCCTGCCTACCGAAGATAATCTCCATAAAAAACATAAAAGAGAAGAGAGAATGAGCTATATATTAAAAAGGATTATCAACTAGAACATAATCATGTCCGTGTGTAATTATACCGTGCGCCATACGTAGAGCTGAACAATCATACAAGAAAATAATTGAGACCCATAAAACTTAATTCAGAAAAAAAATCAATAAAATATAAAAGCAATCAGATAAGGCCTCTTAAGAAATCGATCAAGGCTTGTACAAAGTCATAATGTGTTTTCCTAAGAGAAAAGCAGCTAAATGAAGCATAGACACCTACATAATATTCTACAAGTAGTGTTCTAGAGGTGCTTGTATATTGAAGAGAGGAAGAGTGATAGCAAATGCAATTACTTTTTACATTTCTCTACACACGTGCCCGGGACGAGCAGGAAATGTGTGTTTAACGCCAGCCTAGTAAAGGACTCAGGCCAATTAGGACTTTTGATCATTTATCTATATTTGTGTCTCTGAGGATCCCTCTGGGGTCCAGGAGTAAAAAAGAATGATTACATTAAGCGCATTGCAACTTTATGTATCTTCATATATTGCATGTGTGGACTGAAACAATGAGAGATTACAGAGTAATGTGGAAAAAAAAGGCCATAACTGAGAAGATTTTGGAGTCATTTTCAGTCCATCAGGTTCAGTATTTAACAAGTGGAATGTGATTTTTTTTTTTTGAGCCGTTAAAAATGTAACAGTAAAATGACAGTAGACAGACAATGATCAAGGGTAAAGTAGCAATCCAACAGACTGATATATGTATTGAGTGGTGCCTCCCCATCTATAGATTTCTCCTGACATTGACCTTCTCTCCACAAGATACCTTCCAGCCTGACTTTCCAGCCTGACACAGAGGCTCACATTCTGCCTGCTGCAAGGTTCTATCCATAGAAATAAAAAAGCATCGAAGAGAAGTAAACATACTTGTAAAAACAGGGCCGGCTGTCACATAGCTGACTGTGGAGCCTGAGATGATGAGGGTGGCCTCTTGCGTAATTCCCATCTAAGCACCCCAGGTAGTGGAGACAGGGACTGCTAGGACAGTGGAAGGGTGCAGGTGCCAGGAAGCTGTAGTAGTGAGCGGTAGGTTGGAGACACAGGAGTCCCTCCAGTGGTGGTATGGTGTCTGGTCACAAGCCTTATTCAGCGGCATACAGGTGCAGCGTCAGGATAAGGTTCAAGGTCTGGAACAGGCAGAATTCAGTACCATGCTGGCGGTGGGGTACCAAATCAGAAAGCGGAGATGTAGTCAGAAATCCAAGCTGAGGTCGATAACATTAAATGTGTATTGAGTGGTGCCTCCCCATCTTTAGAGTTCCACTGCCAATGACCTTTGACCTTCTCTCTACAAGGTACCTATCAGTCTGACTTTCCAGCCTGACACGGAGGCTCACACTCTGCCTGCTGCAAGGGTCTATCCATATAGATAAAAAAGCAAAGTAAACATACTTGGAAAAACTGGGCCGGCTATCACGTACCTGACTGTGAATCCTGAGATTATTAGGGTGGCCTCTTGCGCAATTCACATCCAAGCACCCCTGGTAGTGAAGATAGGGACTGCTGGGGCAGTGGAAGGGTTGCAGCTGCCAGGAAGCTGTAGTTGTGAGCTGTAGCTTGGAGACACAGGAGTCCCTCTAGTAGTGGTATAGTGTTTGGTCACAAACCTTGTTCAGTGGCAGACAGGTGCAGGGCCAGGATCAGGTTCAAGGTCTGGAACAGGCAGAAGTCTGTATAATGCTGGCAGTGGGGTACCAAATCAGAAAGCGAAGACGTAGTCAGAAAGCTGAGTTCGAAAACATAAGTGAGCAGCAGATATAACTGGCAGGAGGGATTCAAGAGAGTTGTCAAACATAGCTAGGTCAGGAACAAGGTTAACAGACTTGGATTGGAATCAGGAACACAGGAACCAAAGCTGAAGACAATCCAGCACTGAGGCCAGGCAGACTCTCAGTTTAAATAGGCTGCTGAGCGCCACAATCTGTGGATGCGTGCACACGCCTAGTGTGCACACATGTGCCTGCATGTATTCGCCGATGTGCATTTGCGCATACATTCTAGTCCTTGTTCATCTTGGGCTTCTATGCTTAGGACTCTGCACATGTGCATAAGAATGAGCACCTACTGCACAGGAATGAGCACCTGCTGCATGAGATCCCTGAAACAGGGCAAAAGAGCTACAAGGACACACCCAACCATTTATAAACATCGGCCTGCTTTGTATGACTATGACATCGGAACTTGTTTACTACTAAAGCTAACCAGTGGTCTGCAATACAAGACAGTTGGCCAGGGATGGGGGGAGGATTCAGGGTTATACTTCTTAGGCCTCGTACACATGACCGAACATGTCTGCTGAAACTGGTCCGTGGACCAGTTTCCGCGGACATGTCCGACCATGTGTACGGCCCAGTGGACCGGATTCCTGGGCTAGCGGACAGGTTTCCTGCAGACAAAAGTTTCTTAGCATGCTAAGAAACTTGTCCGCTGGAACCATGTCCGTCGGACGTGTGCGATGGTCAGTATGACTCATCGGACATGTCCGCTGGTTATGACGTATAACTTGAATTGATTCGACGCATGCGTGGAAGCATTGACCTTCCGTGTCAGAGAACGTCCGTGTCGTCTACGTCACCACGTTCTCTGTCCGTGGGGATTTTGGTCTGATGGTGTGTACACACATCAGACCAAAACCTCCCAGCAGACATGTCCGATGAAAACGGTCCGCGGACCGTTTTCATCGGACATGTCTGCTCGTCTGTACAAGGCCTTAAGAGAGCAGTCAAAGGATACTGGTAGTAGTTGCAGGAACAGAAATTGGGGCAGCTTATTGTATAATTCTAGCATCGTTCAAAATGGTATAATTGCCCAGCAGTTTCATATAATCAAGGGCACTCTTGATAAGCTGCCATCACCAACTCGTCACTATACTTTCTTTTCTTTTGGCTTATATGAAGTAATGTGGTTATGCAGCTCCTGCTTGAGCGCAGAAGAATATTGGAGACTGTTAAATTAATTTATAAGACCAGCAATCGATCACTACACAAATGGAATAAATGGTGCAAGCTACATAAATAGCAGGATGTAGTGTTTGATCTGAAACAATTGCTCACTGCTCCAAATGCCTACAATTATTCGCTACTCCCCAAGATCATTGTGTAGCTCTCACCATAAGGAACTATTTGTTCCATCTGTGTAGTGATTGATTGGTACTCTTAGGCTAGCCATATACAATTAGAATTTCATTCATTCATTAAGTAATTTCCTAAATGTTTATTCAATATTATATTGTTTAATGGGGACAATTCAACAATTGGTTTCGACCATCTTGACAAGATAAAATTAAAAGTTGAAGTTTGGGAAATGTTTCTCATTTCTTATCTAAACAAATTAAGAACGTATTGTGAATGTAGTCCAAATTTGGAAATACAAAACAAAAGCATACGTATTGTATTGTATGGCGTATGTTCTAGACGGTTTGATATGGAAACAAAACTTTGTTGCTTATCATAAATATATATATTTTTTTTATATTTGGAATATATGGGATGTGGTGGAGTCACAAGCATAACACCACATCCTTTCAATGCATCCTGAAATTGAATGTTAAGATATGAACCACTGGCATTGCAATCATACAACATTTTTGGGGCTTTTTAACTAAATGTGTTGATTTACTGATGGCACTAGTGCATGTTTTTTCACCAATGATTTTTCAGAATTTTCATACGACCATTTAAACTAAAATTTGCCCATGTTTGGCTAGCTTTAGCAATTGGATACAAGCAATTTTAATCGCATAATCAATCTAATAAAAAACTAAAATCAAAAAAATTCATTTATTTTTGTTTGATATATTTGTTTTTTAACAAAAGTTATTGTGACTCATGTGAATGTGATCGTCTTAACATAAATACTCTTATCAATGTATGTTTTAAAAAGTGGTTTTATATACAATATATGGGTTAAGTGCATAGGGGGAGCCATTTCATAGTCAAGTTCGGCTTCCTTTTTTGTAGTGATGCAAAATTACTATAGGTATTAACCACTGTTATCTTTCAAGTCATTAAAGGGGTTGTAAACCCTCATGTTTTTTCACCTTAATGCCAATTAATGCCAATGACACTCACCGTTCCCCTAGCCCCCGGTTTTACTCACCTGAGCCAGTTTGTTCCCTCGGCGGAGACGCGCTCTACCTCTTTTCCCGGGGTTCTCAGCTCTTGATTGGATAGATTGATAGCAGCAAAGCCATTGGCTCCCACTGCTGTCAATAAAATCCAATGACGTGGGCGCCGGGGGGGGCGAGTCTGGCATTCTGTGTCTATGGACGCAAATGCTGGACTCAGGAGCACGCCCGCAAGGTAACCAACAGGGAGAGTGCTTCTCCTAGGGGGTTTACCAATGCAAGGAGGAGCCACGAGCACCGTTGGGGGACCCCAGAAGAGGATGATTGGGGCCACACTGCGCAAAACGAACTGCACAATAAAGGTAAGTATGATATGTTTGTAATTTAAAAAAACAAGGATTTACAACCCCTTTAAGCGTTAAAGAAAAGATAGACAAAAGATGGACATTCTATAAGTATTTGACAAATTTGGAACAGCAATCATGTAAATTTTTTGAGCCATAAGCTTTTGTGGGAATATAGTTTTAAAATGCAAGAGCTATAAAATGTCAAAAAAACACTACTGGAAAAAGGCTGCAAAACTCATTCCACAGCTACAGCTTTCTACAGCTAATGCTACTGGCATTTTTATAATGTCCAGTGTGCATGAGGCTAATGGTTTTTATGGACTTTAATATTTCCCTACTGTACCAGTGAGCCGTTTTAAGTTGGTTTTGTTCTTTTTTTTGTTGGCAATGATCTGGACAAGCTTTTTCTGATGGACTATAAAGACTTTTTCTTGTACCAGTGAGCCTGTTGTAAATACCCGTTCTAATGTTGTTGTGTTTTTTTTTTTGCAGTTATTTTCTTGGAGGGTGGTATGATGGTTTGTGTGTGTTGTTTGTTTTGTGTTATTTAGTTTATTTTGTATATTAACTTTTTTATGGTCGTAGTTTTAAAAATAAAAATCTCCAGTGTGCATGAGGCCTTAAGCCGCGTACACACGACCGTTTTTCGGGTTCAAAAAAATGACGTTTCTTTTTAATGTCTTTAAAAACAATTGTGTGTGGGCTTCAGAGCATTTTTCACGATCTAAAAAATGGCCATAAAAAATTTCGAACATGCTCTATATTTTTCACAACGTTTTTAACGTTGTCGTTTTTAAGGTTGAAAAAAATGGTCGTGTGTGGGCTTTAACGACGTGAAAAAAATGCGCAATTCTCAGAAGCGAGTTATGAGACGGGAGCGTTCGTTCTGGTAAAACTACCGTTCGTAATGGAGTAAGCACATTCATCACACAGTAACAGACTGAAAAGCGCGAGTCGTCTTTTACTAACACGAAATCAGCTAAAGCAGCCCAAAGGATGGCATCATCCGCATGGAACTTCCCCTTTATAGTGCCGTCGTACGTGTTGTACGTCACCACGCTTTGCTAGAGCATTTTTTTTCCTGATCGTGTGTAGGCAAGGTTGTTTTAATGATCGGGTTGAAAAAAACTTTGTTTTTTCTAGACCCTTAGGTCATGTGTACGCGGCATTAGTGTTAATGCTAATATCCTGGCAAAGAGCTTTCATGTATATATTTTTTCTTTGTATTTAGCTAATTGCACCTGCCAATGAATTAGTATTTCTGTCCTTCCAGTTCTGAGATTTACAAAACCTTGGCACATAGCACAGCCTTGCCTGGCAGGACAGGAGACCTGATTTTTCTTTACTGCAGTTCAGTAACACTTACAGGTCTTGTCCCTCCTCCATACTGTGACTGGACAGTGAAAAGTCCAGCAACTATGCATGTGCATTTGTTTTTGTCCGAATGCATTTTCACGAATAAACGATAACAAACGGGCAGAATCCAAAATCCAAAAAATACGACATAAAAAATGCTTTATTTTCGTTTAGTTGCAAAAACAGTTTGATATAGATAGAAGATTCAACATGACGGTGACAAAAGCGGTCTGTGTCTATCGAACCTGCGGTTGAATGTTCCTAACCTAACTCTATTAGTCAAAGATTATTCGACATAGAGAGAAAAGATTCGACATTATAGAGACATGAAGATTTGACAAAGTAGCTAAAAACATACGATCGCCGCGAGTGGACATTTATGGTCAAATGCACCGCCCATAGAATATGGAAGAATTCTAATATTGGTTGATTAGTAATAATAATGAGTAATGTAATAGAGTTGAGGAAACTTATAATTTGGAATATCTAAGATATAGGGATGAAGAGAATTGGGAGGAGTTTGAAGAGAAGTGGGAGAAATGGAAAGGGTTTAAGCATACAATGGTATATGCAGAAGTGATGGGCGCCTAAACCTAAAGCTATACATTTATGGTATGAGGTAACATTGCGTAAGGACGGAGAAGCTGGAAAGCAAGCGTTAGCAGGGAAGAGCCAAGTGAGAGAGGTCGAAAGGGAAGGGAGTGGTTGGGAAGGGGAGGAGGGAAGGGAAGGGGGAAGGGAATTAGTTTCCACGAAGATACAGATGTATTAACAACCCCTTTTCTCTTTTCTGGAGGAAAAAAAACAATAAGTAAAGAAATAAAAAAAAAGAAATAAGAAATAATAAGAAAATAAATAAAATTAAATATAACAAAGAAAAGGGGGAAAAAAATAAAAACACATATGATGCGAAACCATAGAAGAGACGTAATGGGCAAATGAACCGTGAGCAAGTCTCGCTGCCTTCCTTTTGTTTTTGGTTGAGTCTGAAGTGGGGAAACAAAAAAAAAGAAAAAATAATGAATAAATATAATTATTATTGTCATACAACATTAGAATTCTACTATAGCTTATGGGTGGGGCATTCGACCAGAAATTTATGATCGCGGCGTCATGCAGTTTAGCTGCTTCGTCAAATCTTCTTAGAACATTCGACAGACAAGTTTCTTGCTGGTTTTTGCCGAGAAACTCGGTCGTGTGTACGAGGCTTCAGAGTCTTTTCCTATCAAGATGCTCTTTGCACTTCAACGCTAACTAATTGGTTTCTTATGCTGCTTCTCTTCCCCAATCCTGAGCTCTAATGTACAAGAACTGCAAGAGGCTAATAAAAAACTAAACTGAGGTACATAGACTGTTTTCCTTTTAAAAAAAAGTCTAAGGATGCAACAATGAATTAATCTGAGTCTTTTATATGTGTCTGCAGTTCAGCTTTAATGAAGCAGAAAAATTCTACACATTGCAAATATTAGCCTATCATCGCTTGCTCTCGTGGAAGTTATAAAATTAAATTCCAAAAGTTTGCCTATGTAACAACAAAAAAGTTTCAAGATGCTTATGTTTATCAAATGAACTAGCTCCCACACCATGTATCTAGTCAAATAATTCCAGAATCAGTAATTGCAAAACTTTAACTGACCTACGAAATAGGGAGTGACCATAACTGTGAAATTGATTGACTCCCTAAGAAAATGTTCTGTAAGATTTTATAATTTACCATAATTAATCATAATGCATGAAAAACAAATACTGAAGAATACTTGTAAATGTAAAAAGATTCTAAAGTTACTTTTTTTAATTGTAAAAAGAAATCACAAAGTCTTGCTTGATGTCATATCAAGGAGATGTAGAGTATTCTTAGGAGAGGCACGATAATGACTGATAGTATATGTAGTTGTCCCAAAAGGAAAGGTCACAATCCTCTTGTTATAGGATTCTACAGTGTTTGCATTATAGAAAATAAAGGTGAAAATCACTAAGGGATCCACAGAACATGGACAATGAATCCATTAGACTCCCCAGACTACAGTGAAATTAAATAAACTTTTAACTTCATGGTAAACAATTGCATTGACAGCAATGGTCTCTGATGAACTAGCCTTTAAACCCATACTGAAAGCGTGAAAGAAAAGAAAGCCTACTGCATTAAATAGTTTAACTTTTAAGATAGCACATAAAAAAAAAAGAGTCTATCATATTGAAAATATTTGTGCTATTAGCCACTGTTTTATGTTGGTAGTGCCAAAACAGTGTCCCCAAGGCAACTACAGGGAATCTAAAATTATATGCATTGAGAAATGGGCAGAAAAAAAAAAGATCTTTTCCAGAGGTGTGACCAATGGCAAGTAAATTATCAGTGGTCTTATTATATTTAAAACCATAGTCTATATTTTTTGTTGGTATCTGCAACTAGGATCTCAAGATATTGTTGGGCTTCAGCCATGACCATATTCTTAGCATACAAACAGGCAGTGCCTGCAATAAACTGGGTTAGCCTGCCTCTGATCCTGATTTACTGACATGTACCATTAATAAACATATGGATTTCTTTTATGACTAGTGTTGAGATGCATGATATCATGGCCAGGCCATGCAGTGCTATAGACAGGTCCTGTCTGTGCTGGCAGGTCAGGAATTGAAAAGGAGAAGCAGAATCCTAAATCAGGCATTCACCACCATATTCCCCCCGCTAACTGTTATTTGATGCATGACGTTCTACTTATTTTCTAGAATATGTTTGAATGATTGAGGGCATGTACTTCCCTGAACAAGTAAAGCAGTTTTATGCGCCACTCATGACACAGCATGGAAAGGGATGGAGCTTTGCATTTGCACAGTTCTGAACATTTATTACAATTGCTCCCTACATTTGACTCTACTGTACTCTAGAATCTAGCTCCAAGTCAGCTACCATGGCAGAATTGTGCAGTGGTGTTGTCATAATGAAGAGCCATAAAAGAACTTGTCAAACGGGAATTCATGTGTCAATGCGTGTTGTGTTGAAATGTGTCAGAAAATATGTTGACAGCAACATATTTTGGGCCAGATTCTCGTAGAGCGGCGCATCTTTCTGCCGGCGTAGTGCATCTCATATGCGCTACGCCGACATAACACAGAGAGGCAAGAACAGTATTCACAAAGCACTCGCTCCCAACGTTGCGCCGGCGTAACGTAAATTAGTCGGCGCAAGCCCGCCTAATTCATAGTAGGTGGAAGGTGGGCGTGATCCATTTAAATGAAGCGTGACCCCATGCAAATGATGGGCCGAACGAACGTCGCATGCTCAGAATCACGTCGAATATACTCCCTAAGATACGACGGCTCAATGCCTACGATGTAAACGTAACCTACGCCCAGCCCCATTCACGTACTACTACGTAAACGACGTAAAATACAACGGCAGTTCCCTGGTCCATACCCTAACATGACTTACACCTGCTTTATGAGGCCTAACTTTACGCCGGAAGTGCGCCTTACGTAAACGGCGTAGATTACTGCGACGGGCGCAAGTACGTTTGTGAATCGGCGTATCTCGGTCATTTACATATTTGACGCGTAAAACAATGGAAGCGCCCCTTGCGGCCAGCGTAAATATGCGCCCAAGATACGACGGCGTAGGAAACTTACGTTGGTCAGATGAAGCCACATTTCAGGCGTATCTTGTATTAAGAATCAGGCGCATAGAAACGACGGCGCATATGTGCACTTACGCGGCGTATCTCAAGATACATCAGCGTAACTGTTACCTGAGTCCGGGCCTTTGAGTCTCATGGCAGTGGCACCATCCACTAGTTACTACAACACCTGGATGTCCACCGGTCTGGTGTGCAATGAAGATATTTGTATGTATTAATATGAGTGAATAAATACAGCACAAACCCCTATCTGCACACAACAAGCGCTTAGGAGGAGAGTAAAAGGGTTATCTGATGCGGGGAGGAGCTGAGAGAGCCGCTGGGGGACCCCAGAAAATGGCGTTTGGGGCCACTCTCTGCAAAACCAGCTGCACAGTGGAGGTAAGTATGACATGTTTGTTATTTAAAAAAACAAAAAACAAACCTATAGTGTCACTTTAAGGCTGAAGCTGCTACCACTTACACCTGTTGGCTTGCAAGTGTTACTTGTACAAATACAAAACAACAAGGCAGCGCTACATATCAGTGAACACAGTCCAACTATTATAGGTGTGTAGTCATTAACAGTCCATTAAAAAGTCCAATATCTGTTGCACATTTACGTTATTCCGCAGTTGATGCAGTGAAAAACAATCATACATGGTGTTTAAAAGTAATTCTTAGTTTAAACAATACAGTAATGAGCTGCCACCATCACCTCCACACGTGAGAATAATGGGGGATAAAAGAAAACCCCTTATAGATGAACTCTTACCAGACAATACTGGAATATAAGCATTAACACCAATCGTGAATAATCTCTCTGAATGGATTTCACCATAGAACTTTATTTCAGCTGGGAGGATGGGTCATATGCCAATGGGCTCATTTCAGAGAAAGAAGGAAACTCCATAGCATAATTCTGTTTATAAAAATGTATTTAATTCCAAAACATCCCCCCTTTTAGTACTTGCACTTACTTAAAATACATAACAATAACGCATCAGCATCTTTATCAAAGCAGTCAGCACGTAACCATATGGGGAGAAACCCAGGTAGTGTCTCCTACCCTAAGCTGCTTGGCTCAACAGCAATAGCAATAATGGTGTCTCCGATCAACGTGTTGGCGTCACAAGTGGTCGTCGTTTGGCCCAAACAGGGTTGGGCCAAACGACGACCACTTGTGACGTCAACATGTTGTATTTTAAGTAAGTGCAAGTCCTAAAAGGGGGGATGTTTTGGAAATTAATATATTTTTATAAACTGAATTACGCTATAGAATTTCCTTCTTTCTCCACTCCGGAATGAGCCCATTGGCGTATGACCCATCCTCCTGGCTGCAATAAAGTTCTATGGTGAAATCCATTCATAGAGATTATTCACGATTGGTGTTGATGCTTATAAAACTTTGTTGCTTATCATGAACATTTATTTGTTTTATATATGGAATATATGGGATGTGGTGGAGTCACAAGCATAACGCTTCATCCCTTCCATGCATTCTGAAATTGAATGTTAATATAGGTACCACTGGCACACAATTTTTTTTGGGGCTTTTTAACTAAATTTGTTGAGTCACTGATGGCACTAGTGCATGTTTTGACCAATGATTTTTCAGAATTTCCATACGACCATTTAAACAAAATGTTGCCCATGTTTGGCTAGCTTTAGTAATTAGATACAAAAAAAAGTCTCTGAATGGATTTCACCATAGAACTTTATTGCAGCTGGGAGAATAGGTCATACGCCAATGGGCTCATTCCTGAGTGGAGAAAGAAGGAAACTCCATAGCGTAATTCCGTTTATAAAAATGTATTTAATTCCAAAACATCACCCCTTTTAGGACTTGCGCTTACTTAAAATACATAACAATAACGCATCAGCATCTTTATCAAAGCATTCAGCACGTAACCTTATGGGGAGGAACCCAGGCGGTGTCTCCTAGCCTAAGCTGCTCGACTCAGCAGCGATAGCAGTAGCAGTGTTCCCAATCAACACATTCAACACGTTGTATTTTAAGTAAGTGCAAGTCCTAAAAGGGGGGATGTTTTGGACTTAAATACATTTTTATAAACAGAATTAAACTATGGAGTTTCCTTCTTTCTCCACTCCGGAATGAGCCCATTGGCGTATGACCCATTCTCCCATCTGCAATAAAGTTCTATGGTGAAATCCATTCAGAGAGATTATTCACGACTGATGTTGATGCATTGTCTGGAAATCAACTATAAGAGGGTTTTTTTATCCCCCATTCTTCTCACGTGTGGAGGTGATGGTAAAAGCTCATTATTGTATTCTTTCAACTGAGAATTACTTTTAAATACTGTGTATGATTGTTTTTACTGCATCAACTGCAGAATAACTTTTGGACTTTTTAACTAATGGACTTTTTAATGCACTGCTTATGTATTAATGAGTTTACATTGCATTTTTCAAGGACCCTGTTTAACTGAGTGGAATGTATATTGGAGAACAATGCACCAAAATGTAGCATGGGACCTTTTACCAGTGTCCCTCAATGCAAGGGGCCATACATGTTTCCTACACTGAAAAAAACAAAGCAAAATACATGACAACACTTCTGATGTGAAAGATACATGACATTTTATTCATACCTATGTCTGTGTGAGCCGTGTGTATTGACAGCCATATTATAAAGACTTGGGACTTTCATACATGATCCTGTAAAAGGATGTTGTGGACCTAGAATGGTGCAGAGAAGAGAAATTCATAATGGGACATACAGCACATCACCTATAAGGAAGGATTAACTGAACTAATTTATTTACCTGTGAGAAAAGCTATTAAAGGGGGTTATGATCACCTTGTTTAAATACATAAGTGGTCTATATAGCAAATTCAATTTATGATTAGCACAAAACACACAAGGGCTCTCTGTAACTGAAGAAAATGTGGTTTAACCTCTGCAAAATAAATATTTCTTTACAGGCACTGATTCCTGACTATACAAAGAGAAAAGTTGCGCTAATGTGCGTATAAATAGATGCACTGAAACCAGCGCAAATAATACAAAGACATTTAAATAAGTGACAAACAGTGATTAAACCGTGAGCATCTATAAAATGTTAAATCTTTTGAACAGTTATAAATTAACCATGGTCCACCATACACCATAAAGTCCAAAAAACATGAAGCTGATGGTCACATTAAAGTATAAATATTCCCCAATTTCCTGGAAAGAGTGATGATAGAAGCACCTCCACCTCAGTCGCACACTGACTCTTACCGGAACTCTATGGTCTCTTAATTACAGGAGATCATAGACAGCATACAATGATGATATCCTTGAAGCGTGTCTCCAGAGAGGGTCAGTCACAGTATTAAATTGCCTCAAAACAGTGTACCAATGCGGGAGAAGGAAAAAGAAGGAACTTGCATAGCGTAAAATCCTCGAGATTTATTATAAGATAAAAAGATGTACACTTACATCAAGCTCTAGATATAAAAGCATCAAAAACACAAGCCGGCTGTCTCCTCGAACATGCAGCCCGTATCTTTGATCACTTGACGCGGTGACGTCAGAACATCGCCTCCCAACGTATTGTCTCGATGGGGACGTGGTCACGGGATGCAGGCGGCGTTCTCCATTACTGATTCCTGACTAGATTGTTTCAAAAAGTGTCTGTTTTTTTTTTTTTAAATGCATAAAATATAAAAGGCTACTATTATGTCTTTAATGCAGGATGTTATCAAGTTGCCTTCAGGGTAAAAAAAATAGCATTTTCCTGTTGGTGTAATTTAGACCAAGCTTTTTAAGGGTTTTTGAATCTCTCTGAATCTAGTAAAGGTTTAAAGCAGAGTTCCACCTATTTAAAAGTCAGCAGCTACAAAAAGTGTAGTTGCTGAAGTAAGGGCACTCACCGGTCCCACGGTCTAGCGATGCAGCCACCCGAAGCCTCGCTCCTCTCCCCCTCTGATTACAACAGTCCGCACTACATATTCATTCAGCCACCCTGGTTTAACAAGGATGGGGGAATTAAGTGATTTCTCTGGTGTTGAAAGGAGAAATCCTTTATATGAGGAGCTTTACTGTTACATGTAACTATCTCTTGAACTTAGCAGGAGCTACAAAGTGAACATAGGCCAAGGTTTCCCGTGATGTTTGGAGTCAACCACTTCAGCACTTGCGATAAGAAGTTTTAAGCAGCCCCAAAAATACGGTTTAATATCATTGCCCTGTCTCTTTCTTTTAAATGTAAACTACACTGAATAATACAACAAAGCCATATGCGGTATATGACATAGTTCATATGTGATATGGAATTCATTTTACATAAACATGAAAATAGATCTAGACCTTCTTTGTTACAAATGCTTTTTTTCGATCCCTGTTTACTTAGTAATGGATTTTATACTGTTCCAATACTATACCAAGACTTATTTATCTTACTCCTGAGGATTTTCTTTACATCAGCTCTTTTAATAAGTTACAAATGAAAAGATAACTTGCAAATGTCAACACTGGAAAGAAGAGATGTATGAGTTATAGTTTGTGCCATGTTTTATTTGGCAAGATAAAGCCTATAAATAAAAAACACATTTACAGATGTTCGGCTGAACTTAGTGCTTGTAGAATAGACTTGGCCATGTATTGCTTAGGCCCAGATTCAGCATTATTGTTTGTGACCATTGTTTGCACAGACATGCCATTTTCACATGAATATTTCAATGCACTAGTTTAGTTGCAATGCTGGAAATGCACTTGTAGTTTTGGTGTTCAAGGTGTTCAGCACAGATTTAAGGCTGGTGTAAAGATCAGAGGCACTTTGGGTTGAACATAAGATATTTTAACTCCTTTTGGTACTTATTAAGGATGAGTTTGAATGTTACTTTACCCATTTGTCTAGCATTTTTTTATAACTTTTGGAACCATGGATGTTTTTTGGTGTTCACCCTTCCCCTATGTACATCGCTCTTATTCCTCTTATTATTATTTGTCATTGGGCGCCGCCTTCCATCTTGGTGCCCTTTCTGCTTCTCACTCCTTGTGTGTCTCTGATGAGCCTTCATCTACAAGGACAGCATTTTTTTATAAATATATGATGATACACTTTTTTCTGTACCCCTGAACCCCTGAAGAAGCTTAATTTGTGAAACGCGTTGGAATTTACCCCTCCCCCAATCTATTCAATATGTCATCTCGGTATTATTTGTATTATTTGTAACTGTTATCTCTGACTGGGCAAAGGTGTTTTTTTTCTGGGAATTTTTGTGTTGAAACTTTTCTGGGTGTATTAACCCATTTGTTAATGTTTCACAAATAAAGTCTATGGCCCGGATTCAGAAAGGACTTACAACGGCGTATCTCCAGAGACGCCGTCGTAAGTCCAAATGTGCGCCGTCGTATCTATGCGCTTATTCAGGAACTGAGATACGCCTGAATTTTGTAAGATACGACCAACGTAAGTCTCCTTACGCCTTCGTATCTTGGGTGCATTATTTATATGTCGAATATGCAAATGACCTAGATACGCCGATTCACGAACGTACCTGCGCCCGTCTGATTTAGCTACGCCGTTTACGTAAGGCTTACGTCAAGCGTAAGTTTACCCCTCATAAAGCAGGGGTAAGTCATGTTAAGGTATGGACGTCGGAACAGCGTCGTATTTTACGTAGTTTGCGTAAGTGGTACGTGAATAGGGCTGGGCGTAGGTTATGTTCACGTCGAAAGCATTGAGCCAACGTATCTTAGGGAGTATTTGCGACGTGATTCTGAGCATGCGCCGTTCCATCGGCCATGCATTTACATGAGGTCACGCTTTATTATAATACAACACGCCCACTGCCTTGCTACTTTGAATTACGCAGGCTTACGCCGGCCCATTTATGTTACGCTGGCGTACATATGGGAGCAAGTGCTTTGTGAATACAGTACTTGCCTCTCTACGTTACGTTGGCGTAGCGCATATAAGATGCGCTACGCCCGCTCAAAGATACGCCAATGTATCTGAATCCCGGCCTATGTTTTTTTCACATACAGTATGCGTTGTATATGTATATTATTCCTGAGGGTGATCTAGAGGCACCTTAAAAGTCCAATTTACTCAACTTTTTATTTATATACATTGACTTTTCATTGAGATGTTGGTGCTAAAGGTTATCAAACATAACCATTTTGCTTAAAGCGTAACTCCACTTTTGTTGAGAAAAAACAATGATTGATGTACATTGTAAGGATTATAACAACACAAGGGAAAAAATGTTATGTAAAATAAAAATATGAGAATAATGTGCCATAAAGTAATATACTCAAAGAATAAATATGATAAATATCTAAACATACAAATAAATAAATGTGAATTAAAGTCTAACTAAAGACCAATTGTAGGAGTCAGTTCATATAAAGGTAAAAATCTCATAGGGATAACTTGAAAAAAATGATAGAACATGAATCCAAACATTGATTGTTAAATTTATGAATTGGCCGCTCACCTCCAACAATGACCCAAGAGTCAAACAAAGCTCATCAGATAGTCAGATAAGGAATCCTGATGATGGATCTGTAAAGGCATCCAGGTCCCAGGCGAAGATGAAGAACCACTTCCAAAACTTGGCATCAAAACATCTTGGGTAATTCCATATATAGAGGAAACAGCTCGCTCCAAGGAATGACACGTCTTCTATAAATGGCGTTCAAAGGAAACAAAGAACAGCCATAGTGCAATATTGCCAAATGAAAAGCAACATTTATTTAGTAAAAGAAACTGCTTACATCAAGTAAGGGTAAAAACCACAGTAAAAAGCAATGGGAATAGTGACACACTCGCCTCCTCACCGTACTTCCGTAAAACACCACCGAAACTGACTTCATAAGGCTACATGGGTGCTAAACCAGATACAGACATCCATTCATCCCATACAGTATTTGACCAAATGAGTAGGGCAATCCCTATGTTAATATATGATTTTTTTTTTATAACTAAAGGTTGTACTCATATGGGTAAGGAGCTTTTTAAGTACTTTACGTGCCTGAAATAAGCTCTGGACACTGCCTCCTCAACAAAAGCGTTAGGAATCACTGGATCCAAGATACCAAGTATACAAGACAAGGGGTCCAACAGTAAATTTAATTGGTAAGCCTGATTGTGCTAAAGGACAACGTCCCAATATCTATGTAACTTGGGACAATGTCATAGCATATGCATCAGGTCCCCACGGCCTCTTCGACACTTAGGACAAATAGGGTCAACCAGTAAGCCCATTTTATGTAACACTTAAACCGTAACTACACTCTAACTTTAAACTTGGAGATATAAGAAAATTATGAAATTAACATCATCACCAAGCAGTTGTTAACTCATCACCCCTTTCCTACTGCTGGAGAAAGCCTTCCAACACTGATACGCAAAAAAACTATTTTTCTTAAAGTATACCCCCCCTTCTTCCCCCTGTTAACTATCCCTATATCTCTGCTAAAAATCTTAAATGCGTAAACACTAACCAGAACTCAACATGAAGCTATAGGCTGCATGTATGGAACACAATCTGCCTGCACAAGACTTTCTCTTGTTATCCAGTAAAAAAACATAGAACACTAACCCAGGTCCAAAGACTCCTAGCTGCTAGTATTTCCAAGACAATTAAAGAAGCAAATTTCCACTTATGGTTCGTTGCTTGTTGCACTGATTTACAGAATAAGCCTATAAGTGGGTTTATGTTTTCTTAATAGTGCAAATTGTAAAATTAGTGAGGATGGTAGAATTTTCATTACCTGCATACTTCTTCAGTTATAATAATAAGGAAATAGAGAATTGCACAGGCATAAGGCAACTCTGCCATAAAGGTCTTCCAATCTAATCTCAGAATATGGAGATAAAGTGACCTGCTTAGACCCATAAAGAGTGTCAGTGTAAGGACTTGAACCGCTGACCTTGTGATTTGTGTTGTGAATTGCTGGGCTCTGACTGCTTTAGTATAATCAATACATAATAACTCAGTATCATACCATCAAGAACCTTCGCTTTTTGTTCCAATTAAAAACACTCCTGACGGAAGTCAAAGTAGCAGGTTGATCGTAATGCATCCATGAAATGTAATAACCGTTATTGCAAAAATGAAAAAAGGGGGGAGGAAATTATTCGGCCGGTGATGAACCCTGTGCACGTGTTTCAATACATACAATTACTTAACAAGAGCCAAAGCAAAGCGCTGGAAAATAATTGTCATTTATAACGCAAGTTTTATGGAGGTTACCAGTTTTTTTAATCTCTTCTCCAATCAATAGCATATTGTGGATAGAACAATAATGCAAGCCTCACAAATCTCTCCTACAACATGGAGGGAGGAGGGAAAAAGTCAGTTTGTATGTGTATATGAGACACAAATAAACCCGCTGATGAGTGTATACTGAATTGATTTTATACTTTGGCCTATGTATAGGATATTGGAAGTCATGTATTACTAGCAATCTTAAAAGCTACAGTTTTCTATCTAGACAGAGATAAAACATAAATCTTAGTATTACACATTGGTAGACGCCATTACAGAAACAAAGTGGAAGCTTTAAAGTAGAACCCGGCTCAAAAATGTTTGTATGCATAGTGAATTAAGTATTGTGAATGATAGCCTGGACATTGACAGTCAATTCTACTGTAATTTTAGAAAATGACATATCGTAGCTAGTTGTAGGGGTCCAGCTATGAAGAATAATGTATTTTCTCAACTAGAGACTAAATGTAGCTTGATTAAATAAAACATGGTCTTGCACAATCAAGCTGCCATTGGCATCCCTATGAATGGTAAATAAAAAAAGTCTATGAAGCCTGCACAAATTGTGGTGAGGTTCAGTGCACCCAATGTCAGTGTCCCTTTACATGGCTGGCCAGTGAAGGCATGCCTCCCTACACTGGTGTTCAGTTGGAGATGTGCTGCCTTACATTAGTGGTCAGTGGAGAATGGCCCATTTACACTGCTTAGTGGAGATGTGTCACCTTACGATACTCAGGACCGTCTTTAACAGAGGGCAAACGGGGCAGCTGTCATTGTTGTGGGGCTAAAAGCAGCTGCCCCTTGAGCCCACACTGTCCTCAAATAGTTGATAAGTGGATTCGGGAGGGCCCAAGAAAATGTTTGCATGGGGTCCAGTCAATATTAAAGATGGCCCTAGTGACCAAGTCCCCTTACCTTGCTGGTCAGTAAAGAAGTGCCCTCCTATGTTCCTGGTCAGTGGAAGAGAGCCACCTCACACTGCTGGGCAGTCGGGGAAATGCCATTTGCATTGCTGGTCGGTCGAGGAATGTCAGTAACACTGGTAAGCCCTGGCTCTGCCAAGTTAGATTAGCACTACACCTGCCTAGATACTATATGGTCATAAAGTATGCCATCTGAATGATCTGCAGGTCTGCACGCATTGCACCTTTTTAGGTCACAATCACACCTTGGTGCCCTGGTGTGTTGTGTTAACATGAGTTGTTGCTTGCTTTAACATGTGTTGAGTTAAGGCAACACATTCAAATACATAGAAAACAAACCTTCATGACTTGAAACCCAACACCCCACAATGCACAGTAGTGTACCAACATGTGTTGTGATGGGCCACATGTTCCCTTTGTGCATTGGGGTGCTATTGAAAATGAATGACACCTCTGAGGCATGTCACGTGTATTACCACAATAACAGTGTCGCTGACACCCAGGGTGAACTTCACCCAATGGAAACAAAGAAGAATGGTGGCACATCCGCCACTGTGCCCACCTTCACTGGTAAAGAATATCACATGGTCACATGCAGCCTCCACCTGACTTTTGATGAAAACTTTTATACTTTGGTCACAAAAACATTGTTTTTTTATTATTATTCCATAATCTCTAAAGCTTTCATTAACCCAAGGACATTACATAACATCTTTCTTGTATGGTGAAAGCTCTGTTCTGGAGATATAAGTTCTGAACACAGCAATGACAATATTTGAAGTTCCATTTATTTTATATTATTGGAGAATGTAACAGAAGAGGTGAAATCAACCAGGAACAATCTTGTTGTAGCAGGAGTGAGACTTCACAAAAGACACAAAGCCACCAGAAAGTGTAGCTGTAATATACCAAAAGATAGAGAAGTCAACTAGGTTGCTCACCCCTTCAGCTCATACTGAAATATCACTTTGATTGACATGACCCTTCAAATGAACTCATTGGGATTAATAAAGCTAAATAAATAAATACACTTATTTTAAGTGGAGCCCCATTTTTGATGTTGGTAAAAATGTATTACCAAACAGAAGTTAAACAACAAAAAAAAAGCATCTTTTACTGCAGTGTTTACATTTCTTCCAGTGGTATCCCCAATAGACTCTCCCCTCTCTGTTCCATCCTCTGATCATAGTTACATAGTTAGTCAGGTTGAAAAAAGACACAAGTCCATCCAGTTCAACCATAAAAAAAAAATAAAAAAATAATATCATACAGTCCCATATACCCAATTCTACACCCACAGTTGATCCAGGGGAAAGGCGAAAAACCCCAGCAAAGCATGATCCAATTTGCTACAGCAGGGGAAAAAATTATTTCCTGATCCACCGAGAGGCAATCGGATATTCCCCGGATCAACTTTACCTATAAATGTCAGTACCCAGTTATATTATGTACATTTAGGAAAGTATCCAGACCTTTCTTAAAGCAATCTACTGAGCTGGCCAGAACTACCTATGGAGGGAGTCTGTTCCACATTTTCACAGATCTTACTATGAAGAAACCTTTCTGTATTTGGAGATGAAATCTATTTTCCTATAGATGTAAAGAGTTCCCCCTTGTCCTCTGTGTTGACCGTAAAGTGAATAACTCAACACCAAGTTCACTATATGGACCCCTTATATATTTGTACATGTTGATCATATCCCCCCTAATTCTCCTCTTCTCAAGAGAGAATAAATTCAGTTCCTCTAATCTTTCCTCATAGCTGAGCTCCTCCATGCCTCATATCAGTTTGGTTGCCCTTCTCTGCACTTTCTCCAGTACCCCGATATCCTTTTTGAGAACTGGGGCCCAAAACTGAACTGCATATTCAAGATTAGGTCTTACTAATGATTTGAACATGAGCAAAATGATATCATCTTTAAAACTGTATGACAATCATGTCATCCAATTCATGTCCAGTGAACCCAGACTGTTATGTAAACACTCCCCCACCATTTGGACATCATCATGCAGATTGAACTCACAGTACGCCAAGACTGTACAAATATTATAAATGATCATATGAGCACCGCTCTCTAAAAAGTGAAGGATTACCCACCGATGCCAGTGTTTTTATTATTATTATTATTATTATTATTATTATTATTATTATTGATGATAAAAGGGGGGCTTTAGGGAGGGGCAGGGGTTGGTTGGCATTATGGAAGCTGGAGTTCTGCTTTAAGGAGGTTCACAAAATTCGAGCAAACGTAAAAATGACAGCATTGTAATTCTGACAGCCTTTTTTTCCTCCCAGAAATAAGCTTGTATATCTAGATTGTGAAGTATTTGGGGAATACATTATTGTCCCCAGAGCTGAGGGATATGCTTTTAGACACTGGGGGCTGCCATGGACCGCATATTGTAAAACAAGCACTGAGAAAATAAAAATCAGGAGCAACAGGGAATAGTGCTTCAATCACCTGAAACATAAATTACTGTCACTATCTGCCCTTGTTGGCAGTGAGACTTGTGTTTATTCATTCATTATGGCTGTATAGATTTAATAGGCCATAGTGCTTTCCTTCTGACAGAGAATCTCCTTGTCTATTTCTTTTATAGACCTGTTTATGACACAGCATTGGAACCTTCATCATAGCAAATAAGTAACTCCATTTCTAAAATAAACTATTATACGTGTGAAGATTATTACTATTACTCTTTATTTAGATCAAACTGTATATTCACAAAAGCTTTACAATTTGGAGACATCAGAAAAAAATAGGCAAAAGTGAAAGGCAGGACATATTTTTACAGTAAGGAACATTTGAAATCACAAAATTTGATTACAACTATTGTTTCCGTTCTTTGAGAGAGTCATTAATATACCATACCAGACCTCAAGCCCTGGCAATTGTCTTCACCTCCATGTTAATTGACAGCACAACTAACTTCAAACACTTGTTCAGACCTGCCTAGATCTTTTCAAATGTTATTGGTAAAGACATGCGGACACTGTGAGAACTGTATGGTTTGTATAATATGGTCATACCTAAATGTAGCTCATTGGAGTTCTACAACAAAAATTACAGGTGTCGCTGAAGGGTCCATCAGGTCTTCTTGCATGACAAACCGCTGGGAGTGCCGACAAGGACAGAGGTTGTCCCAGTTCAAAACATCCAGTAAAGAAAGTCCTAAAAGTCACACATCACAGCAAAACCCTGTGAGGAGGTTTATGACAGCCTCAGCCAGGGCTCCAACCAGGCCATGCTCCTCAATGTCTTTCACTCCACCCTCAGAGCTTAATAATTATTTACTCCCCATGATTAAGCTTCGAGGAAGAGTGAAACATGTTAGGGGCATGGTCTAGTTGGAGCCGGGCTGGGGCTGTCATAAACCTCTTCATAAACAGGGTTTTGCAGTGATGTGTGACTTTTAGGACATTCTTTCTCATTGGGATCCTGCTTTAAATCTAACCTTTCTCAGCACATTTATAGAAAATATGCTTTGAAAAGGTATACCACAGATATATTTAAAGAGTATCAAAGTTCACACTTTTTCTTTTTAGTTATTGGTAAGGTATGGAAGTGGTCTAACTGTTCAGGAAAGAAATTTGGAAGTTGCTGGAAGGGTCCAGCCAAGGACCAGTTGCATATCTCGCTAGTTGTAGGACACTCTCTACCAGATACACCCAGGTGCCTCGAAACCATATGGGCTACTTGCTCTTAAAATGTTTTTGGACTTGTGAGACAACTATCTCTAGGCAGTGGACCCGGATGAGGCCTGAGAAGGTGACACATTGCAGGGAGGTGTACATGGTGACTCTCCTCTACTACTCCGTGGTGGCTACTGTCACCTGAAGCTGCACAGGTGGGCTTATTGGATTCTAGGTTACAACATCTGCCTTATTTCCTCTAGGTACTGAGACATGGGGATCTTCTTTCTCTTCACACCACTATTTAAAGTGATTGTAAAGGTTCGATTTTTTTTTAAATAAAACAAACATTTTATATACTTACTTTCTCTGTGCAAGAGTTTTGCACAGAGCAGCCCCGATCTTTTTTTTCAAGGGTGCCCCAGTGGCACTTCTGGCTCCTCCACTATATTACGTGACCCCTTTCGAGAAAGGCTTTCCCTGGAGGCTACTGTGCGGGCGCGCTCATGAGTCCCGCTGCTGCATCCATTGACACAGATAGCAGGACTTGGCCCCCGCCTCTCGTTGGTCACTGGATTTGATTGACAGCAGTGAGAGCCAATGGCCTGCTGCTATAAATCTATCCAATGAGGATGGAGACAGCTGCTGGAGTCGCTGCGTTTATGCACATCGCTGGAATGGTATGGGCTCAGGTAAGAAAAAGGGGGGCTCTAGAATGCATTAAGGTGAAAAACCTAGAGACTTTACAACCCCTTTAAGTCCTGATCAGTTTGGGGTGATGCATCTCCCAGAAACCCACTGTGAGCTCCTTACAGTGAGCTATTGGCTTACACCTTTGTTCATATTATTCTCCACATGCCTCCACTATGCCTCCATAGCACCAGAATTGGAGGCACCTGGAGGAGAGAGTGGCGGACAGTGCCATTAGGGGACTGCCAGAAAAGAAGGTAAAGGATCATTCTATACAATATCACTGTGTAACATCTTTTTTAATTTAACCCCAAAAACATTTATTCTTAAGTATAACTTTAACCATTCCTGCTCTATCAAACACAAGTGGTTAAAAAAAATATGACCTTTTATAACAATCTTGGCAATAGTGTAACTTTATAATCTTGACAATATTGTAACTTTGCTTTTGCTTTAGTTTTACTATATTTGTAATGTATTTCTTTGGGCAGAGTTAAATAATCAAATTCTTTTTTTTCTTAACACCTTCAGCGTTGGGGAAAAAAAAGGTTATTAAAACTATTAGAAATGGAGGCAGAAGGCTGTCTGTATTCATTATAGTCACACCTCTTGGGCTGCCTTCCTTTCATTGTAAGAGAGTGCAAGGAGAGGGCACAACCTCATATATTTTGTTGTCTTGTGCAAATATATGATGAGATGTGCATGCATGTCTTTGAATATAAATAGGTTACAAGTACATCTACATTGATTTACACTTATGAATGTTAAGTGACCTCCTTTGGCCTTTTTGACAAGCTAGGAGCATTATAATAACCATGTAATAATAGCCAGCATAGGTATTTAAAAAGCGATACGTTACAAGGACATCAAGTGTATTCTCTGTGTAACTAAAGTCCTTTGCCAATGTACCTTTATTTTATTATTCCAAGTACAACTTTTACCAAAGTCCATTTCCTTATTCTGCAATAGTATAGTGGATGATACGCAATGATGTACAATACAATTGGCTCATTCATCAAACTAGATAATCATTATTTGTCATAATATACAATTTTATGAATTTTAGCTGCTTAGAGCCATAGCAGGAATCAGAAGATTCTTTCTTCTATAATTTGAACCAGCCTAAATCACCAGTGTAAATGTACTGTAGCCTAAGAAAGAACAAGTCCAGAGACAGACAACAAAAATGGTGAAAGGTTTGATGCCTTGTACTGTACACATGAGCATTTTTCTCGGCAGGAAAAAAAACAAAGGGCCAGATCCACAAATAACCTGCGTAACTTAAATCTTCCGATTTAAGTTACACCGCCGCAAAATTTCTACCTAAGTGCCCGATCCACAAAGCACTTACCTTGAAATTTGCGGCGGTGTAACTTAAATGTGTCCAGCGCAAGGCGTGCCGAATCTAATGGGGCGAGTCCCATTTAAATTAGGCGCGCTCCCGCGCCGGACGTACTGCACATGCTCCGTCGGGTAACTTACCCGACGTGCATTGCGCTAACAGACGTCGCTCCGACATCATTTGCTTAGACGTTAACGTAAATGGCGTCCAGTGCCATTCACGGACGTCTTACGCAAACGACGTAGAGTTTAAAATTTTGACGCGGGAACGACGGCCATACTTAATAGGGCTTAGTCAAATAGGACTTAGCCCTATTTTTACACGGCGTAACTCGACGTAAACAACGTAGATTTAGCGCGACGGGCCCGTCGGAACGTTCGTGGATCGCCGTAAGTGTTCATTTGCATATTCTAGGCCGGCCGCAATGGCCTCGCCACCTAGCGGCCGGCCTAGAATTGCATCCTTAAGATCCGACAGTGTAATTCAATTACACATGTTGGATCTTCTGCCTATCTATGGTAAACTGATTCTGTGGATCAGTTCCATAGATAGAAACAGGGATACGACGGCGTATCAGTAGATACGCCGGCGTATCCCTTTTGTGGATAACCCCCAAAGTTTTTCCCGACGTGATTCCTCTCCAGCCTGACTTGCATACACACATTCATGCAAAAAAATGTCCGACCAAAGCGCGGTGACGTACAACACGTACGACGGGACTATAAAGGGCAAGTTCCTTTCAAATGGCACCACCCTTTGGGCTGCTTTTGGGCTGCATACTTGATTCTGATCATGAGTGTTTTTTGTCCCCTCGGAAAAGCAAACACACAACTGTTTTTTGCGACGAGAAAAAGACTGACGGGAAACACAATGAGAAAATAGAGAGCTGGTTTCAATTTTTTTGCGGGAAATTTTTTCGTTGAGAAAACTGCTAGGGAGCATACACATGACCGGTTTTCACGACCAATATAAAAAATGGCAGTTTTCTTGTGAAAACCGGTTGTGTGTACAAGGCATGAGGGATAAAACATGTCAGGAGATACTTCAGGAACCTAATATGTACAGTCTGGAGGAAAGAAGGGAAAGGGAAGACACGACATACATCTTTAAATACATGAAAGGGATGAATAAGGCTGAGGTGGACAGTTTTTTAAGGGCTCGTGCACACCGGGCATAAAAAACACCACTTTTATTGGTGTTTGGCAATTTTTTCTCCCTGTAAATACATCTCGATGTTTCGAGCCAACAGGCATTTATATAGCTTTATCAAGCTCTTTATGCACTATATTGTTCGTTATCATGCTGTGATAATTTTATTTATGCTTATTTGTATGTGAGAGTCAGCATTTGTTTACTGTTTTTTATATTTTTCAATATATAAAATGTTTCATACTTTTTATCAGATGGTTGTTATATCCGTGGCACCATAAAAATCTCCCCTTTCCAGTTTTCTTTATACATCTCTATGTTAGCCAATGCATCCTTTCACACATTAGTATAATTTGTATAAATATATAAACGCACCTAAAAGCGTGTGAAATAAACTGCTGCTGCGTTAGGCACATTTTTCAAAGCGGAGTTCCACCCAACTTTACAAGGTGGTCTTAAACTAAAGACCACCCCTTGTTTTTGTATATATATCTACAGTATATATAGATATATATTAAAATATATATATATATATTTATATATATATATATTTTTCCTACCTTTTAAGAAGTACACAGCGAAGTACGTAATTTCCTCCTCTGCTGCCTCCCCCTTTTCCCCCGCTGCCTTCTGGCACCTGTGTGTGTCCCAGAAGATGAGGTGGCCATTCAGTAAGCACCGTGTGACTCGTGCATGCGCAGTAGGAAACCGACTGTGAAGCCTGAAGGTAATTGCTTGTTGTAATTGCGGTGTCGTACTCGCCCATTTCCTTGGAATACAGGAGAGTCAGGACACGCTCTACGTTGCAGATAGAGAAAGGAGCTGTGTTAGTGGGCGTCCTGACTCTCATGTAGTCCAAGGGAGGGGGCGAGCATGACACTCCACACCAGGGAGAAAGCCTTGCATTACTGTGTGGGAGTTACAGACAGAAGAACAGGAAGTAAGGATTTCTCAAAAGAAATAAGGACATTTAAAAGCAAAATCGAAGGATAAGGTAAGCGAAGGAGGACTGCACTAAGGTAAAGGAAGCTAATTAGGGAATTTTTTTTTTCCTTTACAACCCCTTTAAGGTGCATAAAATATGGGTTAATGGGCCCAACTCTGAACAGCCAGGTGGATTTTTTTCCACTTTAAAGGGGTTGTAAAGACAAAAATATTTTCCTCTTAAATTAAAGTCTGACAGTAGCTGATAAAGTAAAAAGTAGCGTTTTGCATTATAACTAGTTTGATACCTGTTGAAATCGAGCTGTTTTATTCACCTTCGTCACTCCTGAATCATTATTCTCACTGACTTCCTGGTTTGCGGTGCGCATTCATTCTTGCTACATCACGGCCTAATGGGAACTACAGTTCCCATTAGGCTTAGCCTCCATGCCTGTAAGGGATAAGAGATCATCTTCACGCAGGGCTGTAGTCATAGGGAGGGGGTGAGCACATTCTGCTTTCCACAATGCAAAACGGCTCAGATGCTGGTGGAAAGCAAGAAGAGGAGAGACAGGAAATGGCATTTTCAAACCTGGATTACTGTATTTTGGACGTCAAAAGGAAAAACGAGGTAAGTGGTATTTAAATGCTCTAGCTTACAGCAATCTAATAAAAAACGAACCTTGATAGGTAGATTCACAAAGAGTTAGGCCGGCTTATCTACAGATAAGCCGACCTAACTCTGAATCTAAGCCGACCTATGTTTAAGTGTATTCTCAAACAGAGATACACTTAAACGTATCTAAGATAGGACGGCTTGCGCCATCCTATCTTAGATTACAATGCTTTGGCTGACCGCTAGGTGGCGCTTTCATTGCGGCCGGCGTAGATTATGTAAATGAGGGGATAGGCCGATTCACGAACGTACGCCAGGCCTACGCCGTCAAATTACGTTTGAGGTGAACCTGAATTACCTATGAGGTGAAATAACAATGTTAAAGTATGGCCGCCGTTCCCGCCGCGAGGTTCGAAATTTTTGCGTCGTTTGCGTAAGTCGTCCACGAATCGGGAGTTACGTCGTTTACGTCCACGTTGAAATCAATAGGCCCGTACGGCGTACTTAGCCGCAATGCGCACTGGGAAATGTAGTCACCCGGCGCATGCGCAGTGTCAAAAAACATCAAAAAACGTGAGGTCAAGCCTCATTTACATACAACACGCCCCCCTCCAAGCAATTTGAATTAGGCGCCCTTACGCCCGCTCGTTTTAGGCTACGCCGCCGTAGATTAGCAGGTAAGTAGATTGTGAATCACTACTAGCCTAACTAATTTACGGCGGTGTAGCCTAAACAGGCTAGGCTAGGCCGCCCTAAAGTTACACCAATGTACGTGAATCTACCTAATAGTGTTTTAACTGATTGCTTTGCAGGAAAGCAATTCTTCCATGTTTTAAAAAGTTTCAACAACTTCCTACAATTGTTATGGAAAGTGGCCCTTTAATATTTCAGATAGCCACCACTCTTTTTTTACTATAGAAGAATATATAAAGGTACAGAACTGTATTGGAATTTTTTATTTATTTTTTTGCCCCAGGAAGGAAGGAAGCAACACCAACACAACACAATAACAGTATGCCTAGAATATTTTTTTATTCAGATGAAAGAAAACAAACAATAGAGTCAAATTTAGTTCAGCTGATGACCTAGGTCTCCAGGATCCATCAAAATCGTAGCCTTTTTTTTTTTATCTGCAGCTGCCTTAGACAACACATGACATAAAGGCCCATATATTTCTCCTCCATAGAAGTGTAATGCTTTTCCTGTCAACTGGAATCGGGATGTAAACAAGCCTGTGAATTACCAGCCAGCCCTGAGAAAGATGGAGGAGTTAATCATGTGGGGTGCTTGGCCATTAAAAAAAAAGACTCCCGCTCTTTGGGTTTGCCTGCAGATGTACCATAGACATCTGGTTCAGGGTGATATACATATATGTATTAGGCTACAGAGTCGAGGAGGTGAAGCCGGAATTGTCGAAGTCTGCTATTAGGAAGTCATTCTGCCTGCCAAGAAGCCATAATCTGACACAGACCGAGCATAGTACAGTAGTCAATTAATGGCTCAGTGCTCATACAATAATGACCTAGTAACCTGATGGTGTGTTTCTCTCACATTTTGGCATCCCCAGGGAAGCTACTGTCATTGTGTTATCTATTGCCTGCTTCCCTATCAAAGAAAATAAGCATCGCTGAAATGTATGTACGCATCAAGCTCTGTAGTTCATTGCACAGGGCCGCGGCGGCGGCAACTAGGCGAACAATAGATTTATAAGTTGATCCTGCATTAAACCAAACATGCCTGGCTGCACTGTAAATTACTAAATAATAAAGAAGGAGGTGCGAGATCCTGACTTGGACGGAATATAAAAATCCATCAACCTGCAAAGCACAGGAACCGTAAAAACGTGCCTCGGATCTGATGGCTCAACTAGGACAACTACCAGGCATGATGTGGCTTCAAATTAGATTTTTTCTTTTTTTTTTTTTTTGCCTGTGTACCAACAACGTTTTATTATGTTATTATTTTAACATCTTCAGAATATGTGTTCTAACACAGTATTAAAATGGAAAAACAAAGCGCTAATGGAATATAATGGGACACAAATCTCACGGTAACATATGTAATATGCTTTGCCTTGCCTAAAGCTACAGGCTTTTGGTTTGATTTCAAATAATCCTCCTCTTTTCATCCGGCAGTCAAATTACACAAATGTTTATGTATTACAACAGCCACAAGTGTTGTTCCCCTTTATGCTAAATTAAAGATGTGATAGAAAAAAAAAAAAAACTGAGCCGATTTGCCTTGTTCTAGCTGGTGGTCTACGGGATTTGTGACTTCTGTACAAATGTTCCGTTGAGCCTTTGTGTTGGAGAGGATGGATGTCAAGATGAGTTATCACTTTTTGTTTCCCTATCTGACATAAACCCTGCTTATGTATTTGTTTGAGTTAGGGTAAATAGTTTTATTATATTTAATTTTTCTCCTCCTATGCATGTAGTGCTGGCAGCTCTCCCTGATGCCTATGGCATTATATGTAAATTGGAGAAAGGCAATGGATTTACTGCAGTTGAGTCGTTTATAGATAAAGATGGGCTCTGCTGTTTAGAAGAAAAACATGAAATATACTTACAGTTTGCTTAAATACATAGCCAAAAGGTAACCGCGCGCAGGCCGACTGCAGCAGAGAGTTAAACAATTATATTCTTAAAAATGAAATCCAGCTATAAGTCATTCTTTTGATACAGTTGGTAAGACTTTTATTGCTATCAGCATCCTCATTGAGAAGATTGCTCCTACTTTTTTTATTCATGGTGAAACACTGGGGCAAATAGACTGTTAACTTTACACTTTACATTTCGAATTTTCCCCAGAGCTTAGTGAAGGTGGAGAAATTTCACTTTGCAAATAATACCCAATCGCGTTCAAGGAAAAAAAAATAACAGCATTTTTGCGGTTTGGTAAGGCTTTGGTAAGGCTTTTATTGCTATCAGTATCCTCATTATGAAGATTGCTCCTACTTTTTCTTTTTTTCATGATGGAACACTGGGGAAAATAGACTGTTAACGCGGGGGTTCACCTGAATTTGTTTTGCACTTTACATGAAACACTGGGGCAAATAGACTGTTAACTTTACACTTTACATTTCGAATTTTCCCCAGAGCTTAGTGAATGTGGAGAAATTTCACTTTGCAAATAATACCCAATCGCCTTTAACCTCCTGGGCGGTGTTCCCGAGTCTGACTCGGGGTGAGATTTTTGGGCAAGGATCGGTAACCCCGAGTCAGACTCGGGCTTGCCTCGCTGGATGTACAGGGAGTTTTACTTACCTTGTCCCTGGATCCAGCGATGCCACCGCGCTGTGTGAGCGAGCAGGACCTCGCTCGATTCACACAGTGCCTCCGTGTGACGCCGATCTCCGTTCCCTGCGACGTTACGACGCACGGGGACGGAGAACGGCGCCAAATTCAAAAAAGTAAACAAACACATTACATACAGTATACTGTAATCTTATAGATTACAGTACTGTATGTAAAAAAAACACACCCCCCTTGTCCCTAGTGGTCTGTCCAGTGCCCTGCATGTCATTTTATATAATAAAAACGTTTCTTTCTCCCTGCAAACTGTAGATTGTCCATAGCAACCAAAATTGTCCCTTTATGTCAAAAATAGTTTTAGATCAGCTAAAAAACAGCGATAATAAATTATAATCACTTGCAGAATTGTGCGATAGCGATTTGTGGGGAAATTCGTCATAAAAAAAAAAAAATAATGACAGCAACAATTCTGCAACTGAGCAAATTTCAGTGATTTTGATTTGATTACATTATTGAATAATTTTTATTATAATTATATTATTATTTGTTATAATTATTTATAATTATTTATTATATTATAATTTATAATTTTGTTTTTAAAAAAATGTCATACCCGGGATGCCTATTAGAAGCTTGTTTGGTCAGATTTAAGTGAGTTATTTCTAAAAATGACAGACCTACAATATAAAACGCCAAATTTCCTTGCAAATAATGGTACCGCTTTCAGCATGTTTTTTCTGAAAGAATCATACCGCCAGGGAGGTTAAGGAAAATAAAAAATAACAGCATTTTTGCGGTTTGGTAAGGCTTTGGAAAGGCTTTTATTGCTATCAGCATCCTCATTAAGAAGATTGCTCCTACTTGTTTTATTCATGGTGAAACACTGGGGCAAATAGACTGTTAACTTTACACTTTACATTTCAAATTGTTCCCTAGAGCTTAGTGAAGGTGGAGAAATTTCACTTTGCAAATAATACCCAATCGCGTTCAAGGAAAAAAAAATAACAGCATTTTTGCGGTTTGGTAAGGCTTTGGTAAGGCTTTTATTGCTATCAGTATCCTCATTGAGAAGATTGCTCCTACTTTTTTTTTCATGATGGAACACTGGGGAAAATAGACTGTTAACTGTGCACTATACATGAGAATTTTCCCCAGAGCGAATGTGGAAAAATTTCACTTTGCAAATAATACCCAATCGCCTTTAAGGAAAATAAAAAATAACAGCATTTTTGCGGTTTGATAAGGCTTTGGAAAGGCTTTCATTGCTATCAGCATCTTCATTGAGAAGATTACTTCTACTTTTTTTTTTTCATGGTGAAACACAGGGGCAAATAGACTATTAAAGCGGGGGTTCACCTGAAATTTTTTTTTAAAAGCCACCAACTACAAATACAACAGCTGCTGACTTTTAGAAAAATTAACACTTACCGTATTTATCAGCGTATACCGCGCACTTTTTTCCCCTTAAAATAAGGGGAAAATCGTGGGTGCGCGATATACGCCGATACCCGCTTCCCGCGCTCAGTTTGAATGCCTGCGCCGACGTATACCGAGTGCAGTACACTCGGCTACATTCGGCCAGGCTCGGCTTCGCTCGTGCTCACGCATAAACGTCACAGAGCGTGAGCACGAGCGAAGCCGAGCCTGGCCGAATGTAGCCGAGTGTACTGCACTCAGTATACGTCGGCAGAAGCGGTCAAACTGAGGGCGCGGGAAGCGGCGATTCGACGGGGAGACAGCGCGGGAGAAGCCGGCAGGACACCACCGAAGCCGCAGACGGACGCCAGACTCGACGAGGCCGCCGATGGACGCAAGACACCAAAACTGTAAGTACTAAAATGTTTTTTTTACAGGAATTGCGGGTCCACATTAGGGGTGCGCGCTATACGCCTGAGGGCGCAATACCCCGATAAATACGGTACCTGTTCAAGTCGCCGGCGACGTTGGCAGCTAAAGCCGAGCGTTAGCTCGGCTCTCGGCCTCCCCCGCCGCCATCCTCGGTAAGGGAATCGGGAAGTGAAGCGCTCCGGCTTCACTGCCCGGTTCCCTACTGCGCATGTGCGAGTAGTGCTGTGCAGTTCCCACTGGTCCCCGTTGTGTTCTGGGAACGGAGTGTTTCCCAGAACACAACGGGGGTGACGCGGAGGGGCTGGACTCCCGCGGGAGTCTATACCCGGAAGTGGTGCAAATACCTGTTTTATACAGGTATCTGCACCCCCTCCCCCCTGAAAGGTGTCAAATGTAATACCGGAGGGGGGGGGGTTCTGAAAAGCGGAGGTTCACTTTTGGGTGAACCTCCGCTTTAACTATTAACTTTGCACTGTACATGAGAATTTTCCCCAGAGCATAGTGAAGGTGGAGAAATATCACTTTGCAAATAATACCCTATCGCCTTTAAGGAAAAAAAATAACAGCTTTTTTGCGGTTTGGTAAGGCTTTGGTAAGGCTTTTATTGCTATCAGCATCCTCATTGAGAAGATTGCTCCTACTTTTTTTTTCATGGTGAAACACTGGGGCAAATAGACTATTAGCTTTGCACTTTACATGAGAATTTTCCCTAGAGCTTAGTGAAGGTGGAGAAATGTTACTTTGCAAAGAATACCCAATCATGTTCAAGGAAAATAAAAAATAACAGCTTTTTTTCTTCCATATGCTTGGAGGATGGAAGTCAGTAAAGCTTCAACTCTTTCTCTGGGGAAAAATTGCACACAAAGTGCATCTTCTTCTGCAAAGCAAACAGTCTATTTTCCTTTAATAATTCAATCCCATTGTAGGAAGAAAAATTTGCAGTGTGGTCAGAGACAACAACATCTGACATGGGTTTAAAGGCCGAATTACCGTATTTATCGGCGTAATACACACACTTTCCCCCCCTGAAAATAGAGGGCAAATCATGTGTGTGTGTTATAAATGTTTCGGCCAATCACAAGGCCATCATCAGGAAGTAGTGGTGTGATTGGCCGAAACGTCGAGGTACTACTTCCGCCCCAATTGAAACCACCAGGGAATCATGCAGCAGGACGCCGCTACTAGGACAATCCCGTTCAGGGCTGATTACCCTTTTAATCAATCGCATGCTATACACGCCAGGTGCCAGGACTATTAGGCACTTAGCAATGTAAGTGTAAACCTTTTTTATTTTGTGGAATCAATACATGTTTTAAACGGCATTGCGCAATGAGGCTCTTTCTCATTTGATCCCCATTCATCCCTATGAGTAACATCTCTATCGATAAGACGTCATCCTAAAGATATGAGTTCGGGGTATCCCCAAATGCCTAATAGACCACACTAGTGATAGTTGGTCCATACATTGCGGTGAGTGCACATCTATGTGGGGCACCCAGTCTGAGCACCAGTCCATAAGAGGCTTTATTGAGCACAAGCACCATATGGGATCATCATATGTTATCATTGATGTTGCATATACGTATATTTGTCTACCAGTTTGTTATATACCCTAGTAGTTGATTTCTAGCGCATTTTTATTTCTTTCAATCTATATTGCTCTGTTGGTACATAGCACGTTTATTTTGCAGCTCATATCAGGTACTTTGGGTACTCATTCATATCCAAAGGCACTTTTTAGTTTATATACTTATAGCTGCAAAGGGTGGGCCAATTAAATATTGAACCCTACAGACTAAGACTGGGATGCCTTTAACCACTTGCTTACTGGGCACATAAACCCCCTTAGTTCCCAGGCGAAATTTCAGCTTACGGCACTGCGTCGCTTTAACTGACATTTGCGCGGTCGTGCGACGTGGCTCCCAAACAAAATTGACGTTCTTTTTTCCCCACAAATAGAGCTTTATTTTGGTGGTATTTTATCACCTCTGCGGTTTTTATTTTTTGCGCTATAAACAAAAAAAGAGCGACAATTTAAAAAATATATATATATTTTTTACTTGTTGCTATAATAAATATCCCAATTTAAAAAAAAAAAAACTATTTTTTTTCTCAGTTAAGGCCAATACGCATTTTTCGACGTATTTTTGTAAAAAAAAAAAAATCGCAATAAGCGACTGGTTTGCGCAAAAGTTATAGCGCCTACAAAATAGGGGACAGAATTATGATTTTTTTTTATGATTTTTTTTTTTACTAGTAATGGCGGCGATCTGCGATTTTTATTGGGACTGCGATATTGCGACGGACGTATCGGACACTTTTGACACAAATTTGGCGCCATTCACATTTATACAGCGATCAGTGCTATAAAAATGCACTAATTACTGTATAAATGTGACTGGCAGTGAAGGGGTTAACACTAGGGGGTGAGGAAGGGGTTAAATGTATTCCCTGGGTGTGTTCTAACTGTGTGGGGGGAGGGGGGTGACTGGGGGAGGTGACCGATGCTGTGTCCCTATGTACAAGGGACACAGATCGGTCTCCTCTCCTCTGACAGCACGTGGAGCTCTGTGTTTACACACAGAGCTCCACGTCCCTGCTGTCTTACCGACGTTCGCGTGTACCCGGCGGACATCGCGGCCGCCTGGTACACGCATTGGGTCCCCAGCTATGCGCCGGGACAGTGTTTACAATGCTTTCAAATGACGTCCAAAGACGTCCAGTTGGCACCTGAGAGCCGCGCTGTTGACGTCTTTTGTCAATAGCGCGGGTCTCAAGTGGTTAAAGTGTATGTGCGTGTAAAGGCAGGTGTCCCAATACTTTTGGTAATATAGTGTATATACCCTTTAAAGCAGGGGTAGGCAACCTCGGCTCTCCAGCTGTGGTGAAACTACACATCCCATCAATCCTCTGCCTCTAGGAGTCATGCCTGTGATCGTCAGGGTCTTGCAATGTCTCATGGGATTTGTAGTTTCACCACAGCTGAAGGGCCAAGGTTGCTTTAAAGCGGAGTCCGCCCAAAAATGGAACTTCAGCTTTTCAGAATCCCCCCCCCCCTCTGAGGTCACATTTGGCACCTTTCAGGGGGGAGGGGGGAGCAGATACCTGTCTAATACAGGTATTTTGCTCCCACTTCCGGGCATAGATACCCGAGCCACCCGCGGTATCTACACCACTTCTGGCACCTCCTCTGTCCCCTCACACTGTCTTCTGGGAGACACACAGGTCCCTAAAGACAACAGGGACCAGTGGGATAGCGGAGCGCAAGTCACGAATGCGCAGTAGGGAACCAGGAAGTGAAGCCGCAAGGCTTCACTTCTTGATTCCCTTACCGAAGATGGCGGCACCTCCACCCGAGAGCCGAGTGAGAGATCGGCTTCAGGTGCCAACATCGTGGGTGCCCTAGGCAGGTAAGTGTCCTTATTTTAAATGTCACCAGTTGCAGTATTTGTAGCTGCTGACTTTTAAAAAAAAATTACGGAACTCCGCTTTAAAGCCTAATGCCTTGTACACACCATCGGGAATTTCCGATGGAAAAAGTCCGTCTGACTTTTTCCATCGGAAATTCTGACCATGTGTATGCCCCATCGGACTTTTTTCATCGAAAATTCTGAGGAATTACGTCAGAATTTAGATAGAGAACATGTTGGGCCAGATCCACAAAGAACTTACGGCGGCGTATCTATTGATACGCCGCGTAAGTTATGAGATGCGCCGTTGTATCTTTGTTTTGTATCCACAAAACAAGATACGCCTGAATGTGGGCTAGATCTGACTGACATACGTCTTAGTACGCCGTCGGATCTTAGGTGCATATTTACACTGGCCGCTAGGTGGCGCTTCCGTTGATTTCCACGTAGAGTATGCAAATTAGCTAGATACGCCAATTCTCAAACGTACGTCTGCCCGGCGCATTTTTTTACGTAGTTTACATAAGGCTTTTTTCAGCGTAACGTTACCCCTGCCTCTATGAGGCGTACGCAATGTTAAGTATGGACGTCGGGACAGCGTCAAATTTTTCGTTGTTTACGTCGTTTGCGTAAATCGTTCGCGAATAGGGCTTTGCGTAAGTTACGTTCACGTCGAAAGCATTGACTATTTGCGACGTGATTTTGCGCATGCGCACTGGGATACGTCCACGGACGGCGCATGCGCCGTTCGTAAAAAGCGTCAATTACGTGGGGTCATACCAGATTAACATACAACACTCCAAGCCTACTTTGAATTACGGGGGCTTACGCCGGCAGATTTACGTTACGCCGGCCCGCATATGGGAACAAGTTCTTTGTGGATACCCTAGGAGCCACTCTGATTTACAGCGGCGTAGCGCATATGAGATGCGCTATGTCCGCCTAAATATACGCCTGTTTTTGTGTATCTGGCCCGTTCTCTTTTACTCTGATGGAATTCCGTCGGAATTCTGATGTGATTTTGACCGGTCAAAAGTCTGACCGTGTGCACAGGGCATTATTCATGTTACCCATTTTATTTTCCTTTGGCAAGTGAGATTTTTATTTAGTATACTTTTTTTTTTAGTAAAGTTCTTCATATTAGTATTATTTTGTAATACTATCGTGGTGATTTTTTTATTATTTACTTTGTGATCTGGAAAGGAAAAACCTCCATAAAATTGAGTTTAAAAATAAAATAAATGATTATATTGGAAAACTATTTCCACATGTAATAAAAGTTGGGCTCTGCATAGTTTATGTGATTGAGTATGACATTGTACATAACTAACATGTGTACGGAGTCAAGAGCAGGCACTGGAAAAATGACATGCTCTAAGATGACCAGAGATTGTTTTACAGAGAGCGAATACAATTATGTTATTTGTAGGGCTCCGCAGTGATCATTTATCAAGGTAATGCTATATAATTAGTATCACGTTTGCTTATATATTATGTATAGAGCACAGTTACATCACATTTAAATGATTTGTATTGCTGCCATCAAATCTTTCATCCAACAATGTCCATGCTTGGTTCAAAAGCCAAGAAGGAGAAATGGCCAAAATGTCATTTTTTTTCCTCCACTTAATATAAGAAGTCATTAAAAATGTATTACTTTTCCTGAGCTGACCCCACAGCGCAGGTTCATACATCAGAAAAAATGGAGTGCATGCTATATGGGTGACTAAGTTTGACAAAATGGCCAGCTGCACATGACACCGCCTTAGTTTGTTATTGGGACAGCTCTCTATTATCATATTCCATATCGCTGAACCAAAACCCTGCTTCATAGATGCCAAGGTTTCTGATATCCTGCACTGACAATGGTTAACAAGCTTGAAGCAGAGGATTGGATAAATAGATCTGTATTCTAGGCTGTGTCTCACCTAAAAAGCAGCAAAGGCTCCTTCATTCCTGTAGTGCAGCTTGGATTGGGGAATTCTGCATGTCATACTGTAGGTGTGTGCAACCTTATGCATTAGGCCCCTTTCACACTGGGACGGTGGGTGCGTCGGGGGTAAAGCTCCGCTCTACCGTCAATTTTGCGGTGCTATTCGGCTGATAGCGTGGCGCTTTTACCCCGCGCTAGCGGCCAAGAAAGGGTTAAAACCACCGCAAAGTGCCTCTGCAGTCGTGGTGCCCATTGATTTCAATGGGCAGGAACGGTGGAGAAGCGGTAAACACTAGACATGTGCACACTGAAATATTTTGTTTCGGAATTTCATTTTCGTCCGAAATTTTTTTTTATTTAGTTACTCCCGAAATTCTTTTTTTATTTATTTTGTTTCGTAAACTGCTTGTCGACCTGCCGCCGTCGTTTTACGGTGGCAGGTCGGCTCCCCTGCCCGAGAGCCCGTAGCTCTACGTCGGCTCTCTCGCAGGCCACTAGGGACGCGCGCGCTCTGCCGGAGGTGCGCACGTGCCCCCCGCTCGCCCCCGACTCCCGTGCACACAGCTCCCGGTCCTGTCAGGGGGGGAAATGCTGATCCTCTGTTCATACAGTGTATGAACAGATCAGTCATTTCCCTTAGTGAGGCCACCCCCCTACAATTAGAACACACCCAGGGACATACTTAACCCCTTCCCGCCCCCTAGTGTTAACCCCTTCACTGCCAGTGGCATTTTTATAGTAATCCAATGCATTTTTATAGCACTGATCGCTATAAAAATGCCAATGGTCCCAAAAATGTATCAAAAGTGTCCAAAGTGTCCGCCATAATGTCGCAGCACCGAAAAAAAATCGCTGATCGCCGCCATTACTAGTAAAAAAAAATATTAATAAAAATGCCATAAAAATACCCCCTATTTTGTAAACGCTATAACTTTTGCGCAAACCAATCAATAAACGCTTATTACATCATATATCATTATATCATCACCGTCACCCCTGCACCTCTGGCCAAATGCAGTACTGCACACCCCAGCGGCTTGAATCCCGCTCATCTTGTGAGACAATGTTCGCAAATCAAGTGAGGATTTTTTTTTTTTAAATAGCTCGTATTGCAAAATGCTCGTAAAACCTGCGTTACTCGCAATCAAAGGTTCCGCTGTATCAGGAAAAGTGTCCTAAGAAATACCATGTAACCATCGCTAGCGTGCATGCATGTGGCCACAAAGAAGCTGCAGGAGACCAACAGCACTGAGGTTCACCAAAAAATGAAAACGAAGAGCAAATGTATTTAATTTTTTTAAATGCCATTTGTTATTGATGTGCAATGTTTTAGCAAACTAAATGTCATTCTGTCATAATGTACATCTTCTTTAACAAACAATAGGATTTTTTCTTTTACTGATCTAACAAATTCAAACACAACTAGCAGTTTCTACATGGGACACTCGTTGCCCTTCAATTTGCCTTAACAAAAAAAAAAGGCGACGTTCTTTTAATGAACATGGTCTTTCAATTCTCCATTAAATGCTTAGGATCTGTGGAGGAGAAGGACACGCAGGCTGAACAAATATAGGAGAAAATAAATTAAGGAAATAATAAGTAATAAAACCCTCCTTAAATCTTACAAAGTAATTAATTATCTTTCAGGAGAATTTTTTTTTTCAATAAGTGACCAGAACTAACGTTATGTGATTTACAAATATTGTTTACATTCGGAGATGGGCAAATAATTGCTGCACGGCTGACATAATTGCGGGGAAAATGATCAGGGATGCAGACACTTTAATTAGGAGAGGTTTGAAGTTCATAAGAGGACTGCGAGAGCAGACAGGAGCTAAGATTATATTAAACAACTACACAGTCATTTTACAGAAACATCTGATGATTATCCATTAGTGAGGAGAAAAACAACTTTATACTGTACCGATAAAGATTTTGTATTTGTCTACCTCTAGATGGAAAAAAAAAAAAACACCAATCACAACACAAATTATTACCTTTACTGATGCTCAGAACTCCATTCCCAGTGCCTTAAAGTGGAAGTAAACCCTCCTGTTGTTTCCAGTCAAGGACGCTGCCATCTTTGCCTCTGTTTAATATTCAACTGCCATTATGCAGCATAATGTCATCTCAGAAAATGATCTATCCTGGATCTCCTCTTTTCTGGAAAACCGATCACAAATAATGAAATTGGGACCTTTCACTTCAGAAAAACGCACGTGTCATGCGGAGTCCCTCAAGGATCTCTCTTTGAAATCATCAGTAGCCAAAATCTACTTTACCACTCCTATGCAGATGACACACAACTGTATTTTCGCATCTGCAACAAAAAGAATCATCATCTCAGTCTAGAGAAATGTCTCTCTTTGATAGAAAACTGGATGACAAAGAGTTATCTTAAACTCAACAGCTCCAAAACAGAACTTCTCCTGTTTCACGCCAGTCGTAAGAACCAACTTGCAACAACTTGGACACCCCACCCATTCTGGGGCAAATCATCACCCCTAGCACCAAAGTCAAAAGTCTGGGGGTCATCTTCGACACCTACATGACAATGGATGCACAAATAGGGTCAGTAGTCAGCGGATCCCACCATCTGCTGCGCCTACTACGCAGACTTACTCCATTTATTCCCAAAGAAGACATAGCAGTCGCGGTGGGAACAGTGGTGAACTCCAGACTGGACTATGCTAATGCCCTTTACCTTGGACTCCCAAAGTACCAAATTGCTCGTCTGCAAGTCGTCCAAAATACGGCCGCCAGACTGGTGACTGGGAAAAAACCCTGGGAATCAATCTCAGCTTCGTTAAGAACCCTCCATTGGTTGCCAGTGAAAGGCAGAATTGAGTTTAAAGCACTCTGTCTGACTCATAAGTGCATCCATGGTAAGGCCCCCCAATACCTATGCGAAAAGATAAAAACGTACAATCCCAATCGCATTCTGCGTTCCACTGACCAAAATCTGCTCCAGATGCCCAAAGCCAGATACAAATCCAAAGGGGAAAGAAGATTTGCGTTCCAAGGCCCCAGGCTATGGAACGCTTTACCAACCAGCATTCGGTTGGAGGAGAACCACTTGGCCTTCAGAAGAAAGATCAAAACTCATCTCTTTTGATCTCAAAGGAGAAAGGAACAACAAGCGCCCAGAGGCAATTTAGTTCGCATGTGCTGCGATATATAATTTTCTCACTCACTCACTCACTCACTCACTCACTCACTCACTCACTCACATGTGATTAGTTATGACACCCGCCATTGGATGGTTTGACAATTTGGTTGAGAGCACAGCCAGATTGGCTTGGGCAGAAAGGGGTGTAAGTGCCTGGTATTGAAGTGGTTATCATGATCATACGTGGTTTGTTTTTCTTCTTTCATTAGGGCTCATGGTAGACATAGGAGATGTTTGGAGGAATTTGACCTCCCCACCACTGCTCCACAACCCCCCCACCCCCAACCCCATCCCCCAACCCCCAAACCTCCAGGCGGAACACTGATTGTCTACAGCTGCTGACTGAGAAAGGTTTTCCAACACGTCCCTCTAACACAGTGTTTCTCAATTCCAGTCCTCAGGCCCCCCCAACAGGTCAGGTTTTCAGGATTTCCCTCAGATGAAAAGGCTGTGGTGATTACTAAGGCAGTGAAACTGATCAAATCACCTGTGCAAAATAATGGAAATCCTGAAAACCTGACCTGTTGGGGGGGCCTGAGGACTGGAATTGAGAAACACTGCTCTAACAGAAGTTGTTCAAACAATCAATTTCTATCGAGCAGGGCAGTCACACACTGATCAAAATGTGTCCGGTCTCTGCTGAACTGGCTGAACTTCGATCAATGTATGGCTAGCTTTAGGCTTGCTACCCAAATCCCATTTTAATGAAAGCACAAAGTCTAGTAAAAGTAGCATAGTAGCCACACGCTGCTTACATACCAATAATGCCCCACCCTAATAAATACAGTGCATGCCATTAAAAGGACAAACCTTCACATTTTTCACAATGGCAAAATGCAGAGGTTGGACATGGAAACTGATTGTAAAAGATAAAAAGCACACTAACCTTACTTCCCTTCAAAAACTGGATGATGTCCAGGACTCCTCTCAGCCGAGAACAATCAAAAACCACTGAGACCCCAGAACACCCATCTACAGTCTTAAAAAGGGCCACCTTAAATAATCTTCATGGAATAGTGATAATTAAAAATCAGTGCATCAATGAACTGAGGAACAGTGGGGCTAAGGCATTACAAAAATTCACTTTACCCTACGTAGAGATGTTTTTAATAAATTGAATTACATTGAGTATACTGGACACTAGACATGTGCATTAGTTTTTGTCCGAATGCATTTTCATCCGAATTTCTGAGATTTTCGTATTCATTTTAACAAACGATAACGAACGCGCAGAATCATAAATCCGAAAACTCCAAAATAAAAAATCCTTTATTTTCATATCGTTGCAACAACAGTTCGATATAGATAAATAGAAGATTTGACATGACAATGACAATAGCGATCTGTGTCTATTGAACCTGTGGTCGAATTTGCCTAACCTAACTCTATTAGTCCAAGGTTGCTTGACATAGAAAGAAAAGAAAAGACCATCTTTATGTGGAGCAACAATTTTTTTTTCAGATCCTCAGAGAGTTCTTTGCCATGAGGTGCCATGTTGAACTTCCAGTGACCATTCTGAGAGAGTGAGAGCAAGAACACCAAATTTAACACACCTGCTCCCCACCGGAGGGGAAAAATTACTAAATAGGCCCAGTTTAGACATTTTCACTTAGGTGTGTACTCACTTTTGTTGCCAGCGGTTTAGACATTAAAGCGGAGGTTCCACCAATTTTTTTTAAAAGCCAGCAGCTACAAATACTGCAGCTGCTGACTTTTAAAGAATGGACACTTACCTGTCCAACGCGCCTGCAATGTCGGCAGCCGAGGACAAGCAATCGCTAGTCCCCCGGGTGCACCCGCCGCCATCCTCGGTGAGGAAAAGCAGAAGTTACATTTTTGGGTGGAACTCCGCTTTAATGGCTGTGTGTTGAGTTATTTTGAGGGGACAGAAAATGTACACTGTTATACAAGCTGTACACTCACTTCTTAACATTGTAGCAACGTGTAATTTCTTCAGTGTTGTCACTTAAAAAGATATAATAAAATATTTACAAAAATGTGAGGGTTGTACTCACTTTTGTGAGATATTGTAAGTACCTGTAGTAATTAAATCAAATGACTGGTAAGCTAAAATATATAAAATTTTGTTTTTGGGTTTTATTACCACAAGGAGGAATTTTACTTGGCCTCTCAAATGCCCTTCTACAATGGGAAGCCAATGAGCTGGGGAGGTCTGCTACAAATGTAATGCTATATGCGGTTGCTCATGCACTACTCATTTATCAAACCAGTGTCAAGAATGATACAAATCAAAATGTTTTTTCCCTATCTCCCTTCCATAAAACACCAGAAGATGACTTGTAATTGTTTGATATATCTTGCTAATTTGGCTGCCACACTACAGACCAGCTAGAGGAAAAATAATATTCTTCAGATGAGAATCCTGCCAGGCTGACAGTCCTCAAGATGGAGAGGCAGAGCCTTTCCACGCCCTCCTTATCAGAGCTTTTAAATAGCAGTCAAGAGTGCCTTCATTTCAACACCTCTTCCAGAGACAGCAGGACGATTAGAATTTTGCGGCCACTCTCTCTATACGATCCCTAAATAATTAACCAGAATGCAAGGGCCCGTGTTTTCATACATCCGACACACTAGCGTTTAAAAAAATGAAAAACAAGTTGTGGTGCTAATTAAGACTGATAAAAAAAAACAATGGAATCTTGTGTTTTCTGATTTATTTAAGAGATAATTAAGTTAAAGCGCATACCGTGAAATTATACTTTCAGCTGCAAAGCTTACAAATGATATTGACATAAGTGGGAAATATCAGATTATCGGAGAAGGATGCTAGGAAATCCTATAGCCATTTTCTGCTAACACATTTTGAAATTGTAAAATTTCATCCGTTGGCCTGAAGGATAAAAAAAAAAAAAAAATGGCACCTTAACAGATACAGATCAAACGTGATTTTGTAACCCTTAAGTTCAACTTTCTTTTTCCATAATCTTAACACATAAAACTTTCTGTCAAGGACTTGCAACACAAAATTCAATCAGGAACCTTGAATCCTTAAATACTCCAAGCACTAACTTCAGGTGACTAATTCAGTTTGGCTATTGCAAAGAACATTTTTTTTTTTTTAACTCAATCGATATGTACAATATATCTCACTATCAAGGGCATGCTTCAATTATTTACATAACACTGGCTACATAAGGGAATCCATGCACCCAGCTTCATTGACTGGCACATTTTTCTTCCTGGCTAAAATGTGCACAGCTTAGTGATCCAATCTTGATATTGATGTGGCTGTTTCATATTCGGGATGTTTATCACCGCAGCCGCCAGATGTAGCCAAGATTGAAAGTAGCAGAAAACTTTATGAAGTTGACATTTCTCCCTGGCTATTTTATTTATTTATTTATTTCGGCTTAAATGTTTAATTTGAAGTATGAAGTGAGAGTGAGATTTGCTCGAAGTGAAATTGCCTCTGCAGGCAAGAGTCCAGGATTGGCAATTCGTCAACTGAGGCATTGGCCAGAAATGTGCTGATGTGACTGGGAATATCAGAGGGCTGATTGGGGATCTCCCAAATATTATTTAAAATTGATTCCCCAGATTGATAGTTTCTTTATATGCCATAAACTACCAGGATTTACCTAGAAAAGCTCTTTATCTAAGTACTGCAAAGATAATCAGGTTTAGTAACAGTTAGAGAGAAATTATACTCTATTTAGGGTTAGTGTGAAAATACATTAAGTAATATATGCTTGAGATGTGAAAATATTGTATATATATAGATAGATAGATCTATATCTATGTATATATTTATATATATATATATATATATATATATATATATATATATATATATATATATATATATATATATATATATATATATATATATATATATATATATATATATATATATATATATATAAATATAGATAGATAGATAGATAGATAGATAGATAGATAGATAGATAGATAGATCTAGATCTAGATCTAGATCTAGATATATATATATATATATATATATATATATATATATATATATATATATAGATCTATAGATATATCGATATCTATAGATATATCGATATCTATTTATCTATAGATATATAGATATAGAAATATCTATATATCTATATACACTCACCAGCCACTTTATTAGGTACACCTTTGCTAGTTTCGAGTTGGACCCACTTTTGCCTTCAGAACTGCCTTAACTGCTTGCCGACCAGCCGCCGCAGTTATACGGCGGCAGGTCGGCTCTGCTGGGCGAGAGCACGTAGCTGTACGTCACCTCTCCCAGCAGCCAATATGTAGACGAATACGTATCGGCCTAAACTGAGGAAAAAAATAGTTTTTTTATATATTTTTGGGGGATATTTATTATAGCAAAAAGTAAAAAAATATTCATTTTTTTCAAAATTGTCGCTTTATTTTTGTTTATAGCGCAAAAACTAAAAAACTGCAGAGGTGATCAAATACCACCAAAAGAAAGCTCTATTTGTGGGGAAAAAAAGGACGCCAATTTTGTTTGGGAGCCACGTCGCATGACCGCGCAATTGTCAGTTAAAGTGACGCAGTGCCAAATCGCAAAAAGTGGTCTGGTCTTTGACCAGCAATATGGTCCAGGGGTTAAGTGGTTAAAGAGGAAGTAAACCCTAAAATGAAATAGCATACTAGCTCAGTATGTATTACTTACCTCTGATTAAAGTCCCCGCAACTGTCCACGTCCCCCCTGCCGACATTTCTCCCGGCGCTTACTTCTGGGTATCGCGTCTCCGGTGCTGTGATTGGCCGGAGCCATGATGAGGTCACTCCCGCGCATCCTATGCATTAAGGTGAAAAAACACCTTGCAGTGTCTGCCCCCCCCCCCCCGTTTTTACTTACCTGAGCCCCGAATTTCCGTGGGCACGTCCCCGCCGTCCTTCTCTCCACTGAGTCCCGGCTTTGAATGGATAGGTTGATAGCAGCACAGCCATTGGCTCCCACTGCTGTGAATCAAATCCAATGACGCGGGCGCAGGGGGCAGGGCCGAGTCATACACTCAGCATCTATGGAGTGTATGACTCAGGAGAGTGCCTTCAAGGTAGCCCCCTTGGGAGAGAGCTTCCCAGACGGCATTATCTAATGTGGGGAGGAGTCGCGGGAGCCGTTGTGGGACCTCAGAACAGGTGGATCGGGCCACTCTGTGCAAAACTAGCTGCACAGAGGAGGTAAGTATGACATATTTGTTATTTTAAAAAAAACTGAACCTTTAGTGTCACTTTAACTAACTTGATCTTGATACAGCTCTGTGCCCTAGAGCAGTGGCTCTCTCCATTTTCTCTCCTCACTGGCCATGGAGGCAGCAGCGGGAGCCATTGATTCCTGCTTAGATCTTTTACATGTCTATGAGCACACACAGCACAGCTCTGGATTAAGCCTACACGAGTGCCCCATAGCGAGCAGCTTGGTAAGTATAATATGTTTTTTATTAATTTACAATCTTTACAATTACTTAGGCCTCGTACAGACATTTCCCCTCCGGATTTCTATCCGATGGCTTGTACACACCATCGGATCAAAATCTGCGCGGAAAACATAATCGGTCACGTGTCGCGCCGTCGCGCCGACGATGACGCGGCGAAGTGCGCGACGCTGGAAGGTAAATACTTCCACGCATGCGTCGAATCATTACGACGCATGCGAGGGATGGGGGCGGACGGACTGATCCGGTGAGTCTGTACAGACGACCGGATCAGTCCGCTGGACTGGATTCCAGCGGATAGATTTTGTAGCAAGCTACAAAAATTTTATCCGCTGGGAATCCGTCGGCTGGATTTTTATCCGCCGAAAATTGTCCGCTCGGGCCTACACACGACCGGATCTATTCGCTGGAACTGATCCGCGGATAAATCCCAGCGGATAGATCCGGTCGTGTGTACGGGGCCTTTAAAGCTATCCTGGATAAAATTAAACCACATATGAAACCCTCTGCAAGAGAAGAGGAATAATACTCACCTTTCTGGCTGGCAGCAACTCACATCTTTGCTCACTTTCAGAGCTCCAGGAGCCACTGCTATCTGTCATTTCCAAGAGAGTTGGACAATGTGTCCCTTGCAGGCCATTGTTCTTCCTCCTGCTGACTCCTATGTCACTACAAGAGATGATAGGAAGAACCACAGCAGCCAGCAGGGGAAACACCATCCAATGCACCTGGTGGTATGAAATACTAGTGGCGTCTGGGGCTCTGCAATAGAGCAAAGTTTGGAGTTGCTGCGCACCAGAAAGTTGGGTATTCCTCTTCATTTTAATTTTTTTTTGCAGGGGGCTTGCAGTTCCATCATGACCTCAAAGTACAATCCTGACCCCAAAATGACAAGTATTTAATTTTCTTAAAAAAGGCAAAAAACTATGAAACTTGAACCCTCATGAAAATACCACACCAATTTAACACATTTAGCCACTTTTCAGCATACCTAGCCCTTAACATGTATTTGTATGTATCACCCTAGGTACTACAGCTTCTAGATTTGGAATGTGATATGCCATGGTACTTTTGGGAGACAAAAATCAATTTAATTCAGCATACTAATTAAAAATACTGTTTCAGCTGTTATAATACAGACAATACCAAGGAATAAGGTCTAATATTAGGCGGTGTCGAATTTGAAATAACCACAAAGGCTTCAATAAATGCATTCATTTTCCTGTTAACTTATGCAATGAGGTCACCATAGAATTGCACTGAAATTGGTCTGATTTTGTAATCTCTGCTCATAATGACATTGTAATGGGTCCTGCATACACTTGTATTAAAACCTTTTTCCACCATAATCTCACATTGTAATTGGAAGATCACAGGACCTCCAGAGACTTCTGAATAAATCATCAGAAGTTAATGTTATACAGTATTTACTTTTCATTGCATTTTAAACATGACTAGAAGCGAAGAGTATAGAGATGCAACCAAAAACCTTGTGTATTTTTAAGATTTTTTAAACATAAGATAAAGTGTTGCTTGATGTTAAGTGTGGAATTCCAGACCACATTGCCTGGGTCCTACTGTCTTCTGTAGACAGTGTGAATGGAAATTTTAATGTATTTTGTGAAGAGACAAAAGATGTGCTGGGATACCAATCAGACATTTGGTAATATCAATGAGCATTTGATATGAAACGTCTAACATTTAATCAAGGCATGTTAGTCAACTATTATTGAGTATTTGGTTATAATAATCTTTAATTTATTTCTCTCAACAGTAAGAGATGTGCAAGTTACCAAAATATTGCCCAACCGGAGGGAAATGACAAGACAGTAAGGAGTAGATAAATATATGGAAGCATATCCTAAACGGAAGCCGCACTACCATTCGGTGGGCCTTCTTCCCATCTACACTTGCTCTTTATTTCCTCTCTGTCTGTCTCTCGGGCTTTGAGTTTATAATGTTACCACTAAAATGTCAGGTGACGTCATTGGACGCTAGACTAAGGCCGCGTACACACTATCGGTCAAAACCGATGAAAACGGACTGAAGGACCGCTTTCATCGGTCCAAACTGATCGTGTGTGGGTCCCAACGGTCAGTTAACCTTCGGTCAAAAAAATTAGAACTTGCTTTAAAATTGAACCGATGGACGCCTAACCGATAGGTCAAAACCGATCGTTAGTATGCAAAAGCATCGGTTAAAAACCCACGCATGCTCAGAATCAAGTCGACGCATGCTTGGAAGCATTAAACTTTGTTTTTTTCAGTACGTCGTTGTGTTTTACGTCACCGCGTTCTGACATGATCGGTTATTTAACCTATGGTGTGTAGGCACATCAGACCATCAGTCAGTTTTTTCGGTTAACCGATGACAACGGTCCTTTGGACCGTTCTCATCGGATGGGCTGATCGTGTGTTCACGGCCTGACTCAAACCCCAAACCTTCTCCTTTTTTCACCCTACTACTTTTCACCTCTCCTTTATTCATATGGTACGTTATCAAGTATCAGTATTCTCTAAATGGGACTTCGTCTCTACACCTTTCTCTACATTTTGGTGAACAAGTAATTTTTTTCACCTACCTACAATTCAAGTGGATGCTAGCTGATATTTTATAGCAGTTTGAAAATGCACTAGCACCTGTATAGAAAACATGCCATAAGTAGGTATTGTTGGGTTCCTTTACACCTAAGCCGTAGAAATGTATTTTCAAATGTTCAATATCTCACTTACATGTTGTAAGATGACTCTTGTGTATTATTGTACCAACTGTATTTCCTCTGCTGAAATTAATAAAATTCTTTGACAAGAGGAGTAGATAAATATAGATGTTTCTTCTCATATCTTTGTTATCATTGCCTTCAAATACATTGCCAAGGGCCCAAAGAAATATTTGGTCAACCACCCACCACATACACAGACAAAAGAGCTTAGTATTCATCTGAATTATTAAATTACTTGAATGGCAACATGCAGAAAGTTTTGCCAAACATGCCATCATCTGGTCACCTCCAATTGTTTTTTGCTTTTTTTTAAATATACTTTTCTGGTGTTGTAATTGAAAGTGGTACTAAAGGTTTGAATTAAAAAAAAATTAAAATAACAAACATGTCTTACTTACCTCCACTGTGCAGTTTGTTTTGCACAGTGTGGCCCGAACGCCATCTTCTGGGGTCCCTCGGTGACTGTCTCGGGTCCTCCCCGCTTCAAATAACTCCCTCTGGGAAGTGCTCTCCCAAGGGGGTTACCTTGCCCGAGTCCTGCATTCGGCATCCATAGCCGCCAATTGCAGGACTCGGCCCCACCCCCCAGCACCTGCGTCATTGTATTTGATTGACAGCAGCGCAAGCCAATGGCTGCCCTGCTATCAATATATCCTATGAACAGCTGAGAAGCCCGGGCCAAGATCCAGCACGTTCTCAATGTGGGACTTTCCAGGGCTCAGGTAAGTAAAACGGGGGACTGGGGGGTCGGTAATCGTTGGATGTTTTTGATTTAAAGTACATAGGGAATGATCACACAGTCTTTGCTATAGACAGTGTGGTATAGTGCCACAAGTTAATTGCATTGTGGTGAACACGTATTACTGAGTAACTGTCTCCATTTACAGTGCACAGACCCAACAGTTCACATTATTCAGTGCACCAAATGCTCAATCTCCCTAATGCTGTAGCTGCTAGTCTAGTAAAGCTAGTCAATCTTCCCTGATGTAAAGCGCTGCGCAAACTGTTGGCCACATATAAATCCTGTATAATAATAATAATAATAATAATAATAATAATTCCCTGTATTAATAAATCCTGGCAGGTTTTAAGGGAGAGGTTCTACACAAAAATTCTTGAGAAGGCTAGAAGGAATTAGCAATTAAATGTAACATGTGTCGGCTAATTCCATCTGTGGGTCTCTGGAAATGTTACTTTGTATTTCTTGTTACATGATAGACATATGCATTTCATACTCTCCTCAGCTCCATATAAGGGCCACAATGATGTATATCACTGGCCATAGGGAACATATATTAATTTAAACAAAAAAATTGTATAAAATATATTTGTTTTTGCTTAATTTGCATAGAACAAATGTATAAAATGATTTTCTGCAAGAACAGCTATATGAATTGTATATGAATCTATATATAGTAAAACAGCAGGTTTAGGCAAAACATACCAGGAATAGCTGCCCAGTTGCAGAGGTGCAGAGGAGCAAAGTTTTACAAAGTGAACCAGGAATACCCATGCTCCACTGTAAGGGCTGAGAGGAGAAACGTTTGGCAAACAGTGCATACCAGGAACAGTGTGTAGAGTGTGTCTGGAGAGGTGGCTACAGACGGTGTGGACCAGCAATTACAGATGCACAGCGATGCTCAGACTTGGGAAACATGTGGACAAATGTGGCATGGGTGCATGTCCACAATTGTCTGTGCTTGTGAAACCTGGGGTACAATCCAAAGTGTGTGTGGATGCACATATTAGAAGTGTCATAAGCAAATCTCAGTGCCCAAAGTCACAGTGCATGTAAATACTATAGGCTAACAGAGCAACGGGATTTGGATATGGAACACACAGTACACAGAGGTCTGAAAGGTGCTGCAATGCACAGCCACAGTACAAGTTAGCCTGCTAGTCATCAGTGCAGTGGGCATGGGTATGTTTTAAATTTCCAAAGCTAATCTGAAGAAATAGCAATATGCTTCAGCCCAAAGGCTTATTCACAAAGTCAGCCTGCATAGACTGCATCACACCCAAGGTTCATCTCAGCTCTGGACTTGGAGGGCATTTTGCAGATACACAACACACATAGGTCTAAAAAGCCTCAAAATGTAGAGCTCAGTGAGCGAATGTCCATTTCAGACTAACTCACTAATTTACCAGTACAGTAGCGTGCAGGTTGAGCTTCCCGGCTATGCTGAGGTAATACCAATATGCCTTCTTTATAAAGTGAGTCTTCACTTTAAAATACAGAACATGAATATATACCACTTGTAGCCAGCAGATGGTTCAAGCAAGGCAGTTCTTTCTTACTTTTAGACCCACTTTCACACTGGGGCAGTTTTCAGACGCTTTAGCGCTAAAAATAGCACCTGTAAAGCGCCTGAAAACTGCCTCCCCTGCAGCCCCAGTGTGAAAGCCAGAGTACTTTCACACTGGGATGGTGCACTTGCAGGATGGGGAGAAAAAATCCTGAAATCAATGGGCAGCGCTGCCGAAGCACCTGCAAAGCACTTCAGCAGCGACGCTTTTTAATCCCTTCTGGGGGGGGGGGGTTAAAATCACCCCACTAGTGTTGGCAGGGCGCTGACTAAACAGCGGTAAAGCGTCGCTAAAACACTCTCTTCTGGGGTATTTTTTCACATACCTGAATTATTATCTTCATCTTTTTCTATTTAATGTTTTTAGAATTTTATGGTGTGTTTTCTTATGCATATGGGTATATGTGTATGAATGCATGCATGTGTGTGTACAGGCATACCCCACTTTTAGGTACAAAATGGGGTTTAAATACTAAAGCTGAAAAATGTGCAAAATCAGGCTCGCTTCTGGATGAGCTTCCATGTTTTATTACCAAAGCTTAATTGAACAAGCTGGGGTTAGAAGCTGATTGGTTTCAGAAGTAAGCCTGATTTTGCACTTTAGTAAATAAACCCCATTGTGTACCTAGAAGTGGGTTATGCCTGTACATACATGTGCATACTATCACCACAGGGTGATAGTATGCATTATGTTTTGGATAATTGGCTGCGGTCAATCAAGACAATTAATGGGTGCAGCCTGTGATCTTAACCTCTTCCCCACCGCGCCATAGACAAAAGACGTCTACAGCGCGGTGGAGTTATTCTGGTAGGACGTCCCTGGGACGTCCTCCCAGAATCCTTCACTCACGCGCCCCCTGGGGCGCGCTCCCGGAATTATCTGTGAGCGCCGGGTCTAGAAGACCCGGCGCATCACAGATCGCGGTAAATCGCCGCTGATTGCGGCGGTTTACCACGTGATCGCTCCGTCAAATGACGGAGCGATCACTTGTAAACAAACCAGCGTCATGTAATGACGCCGGTTCCTCCCTCTCCTCTCTGTACCGATCGGTACAGAGAGGAGAGGGGGGAGAGCGGAAGCAGCAGCAGCTGCTGTGGCTGGATCAGTGACAAATGCAGTCACAGATCCAGCCATCCTTCCCTGCGCAATACTCTGCATTACCATCAATACTCTGAAATAACCCCCCATACTCTGCAATACCCCCATACCCCCCATACTCTGCAATAACCCCCCCATACTCTGCAATAGCTCCCCCATACTCTGCAATAGCACCCCCATACGCTGCAATAACCCCCCCCATACTCTGCAATAACCCCCCCATACTCTGCAATAACCCCCCCATACTCTGCAATAACCCCCCCCATACTCTGCAATAACCCCCCCATACTCCGCAATACCCCCAATACTCCGCAATACCCGCTAATATGACAGAAACAAGATTTATTTTTATTTTTTTTACAGAATTGTCAGTGTTTTTTCTTTTTTAGCGCAAAAAATAAAAAACCCAGAGGCGATCAAATACCACCAAAAGAAAGCTCTATTTGTGGGGAAAAAAGGACAAAAATTTCAGATGGGCACAATGTTGTTTGACTGAGTAATTGTCATTCAAATTGGGAGAGCACCGAAAGCTGAAAATTGGTCTGGTTAGGAAGGGGGTTTAAGTGCCCAGTGGTCAAGGGGTTAAGGCCCCGTACACACGACCGAACATGTCTGCTGAAACTGGTCCGCGGACCAGTTTCAGCAGACATGTCCGGTCGTGTGTAGGCCCGAGCGGACAGGATTCCAGCATACATTTGCCCGCCGGGCCTTTTTCCAGCGGGCAAATATTTCTGGACTTGTTTTAAAACAGTCCGCTGGAATCCTGCCCGCTCGGACATGTTCGGTCGTCTGTACAGACCTACCGTACATGTCCGAGCGTCGCCATCCCTCGCATGCGTCGAATGACTTTGACGCATGCGTGGAAGCATTGAACTGGCAGGGCCGCCCACGTCGCCGTGTCATCGTCGCGGCAACGGCGCAGACACGCCCCGCGTATTGTTTACGCGCGGATTTCTGTATGATGGTGAGTACAGCCACCATACAGAAATCCCCGGGCAGACATGTACGGTGAAAACGGTCCGACGGACCGGTTTCATCGTACATGTTTGCTCGTCTGTACAAGGCATTAGAGCTACTACTTATTTCAAATTATCATGTCTGTAATGTGTTTATGACTAAGGCCTTATAGGCTAAAACCCGTCAACTGTTTTTACTTGCGTTTGTTCATTGTGGCTTGTCAATAAAAACAAAGATTTTTTAAAGAGCAACTACTGGAGTGTGGATCATTTTTCTTCATTGCTTTACCGCTGATGCCCCCCACCACCCCACTATGAAAGTAGCCTTACTTCTGTGTTTTGACTAGCCTGGTATACCTTAATGAAGCATTCTTGAGTATGTTTACTGCATAATTCAGATGCAGACACAACTCTTTTTTCTATCCCTACTAGGCTTTTCTAGGTACTCAAAAAGTAAGCAAGCAGTGTTGGGCTTTCTTATTAAAAAGCACAAGCAGCGTTCCAGTAAACTACTATGAATTCAGTAAGCATTCTATTATAACTGATTTACACATTACCTGGAAAAAATTGCGCTTAAAATTGTCAGCACTGAGAATTCTTTAGTGTGCACATTCGTGTTAACTATATGGCAGGCAAAACCATATAAATCTGGTGAAAGGAGATTTGTTTGAAACAGCTGTACCTATGATAGCCGGGAGATGTTCCAGTTTATGGTCTCTAATATCAGCTTATTACCAGATTGTTTGGACTTGAGATAACCGACTTAAAACGTTCATTCTTTGAAACCAGTGCGTATTTCATAAGTTTCTATATCACTGTCGTCCTAATTATGACTTCCTCATCACAGAAAGGAAAATATGTCTACTCAGAGCCACTAAAAGAAGTTATAATGGAAGAATTGCATGAATAATAAGAGTGGCGATGGCAGTCAGCCCAGTATGTCAGAGCAGCGGTGGCGGTGCCAGAATTCGCTAATTTATGCTGAAAGAGTTACGCCGGTCAAGGAGTGACTCGCAATTCATCGCTTTTATACACTGCCTATCAGGACTTTTTACATTTATGAAGAAACGTAATCCATTTAAGTAAAATGTTCTCAAATGGTTTGTACAATTTCCCGTTTACGAGCATGATTATCAGAGTTCACGATGCGAAGATCGAGGTGAAGACGGTACACCTACGAAAAAAATATATAAAGTGCTATTTCATTTTACTCTTTCCCTTTAATGATTGTAATACTTAAAAGGAAATCATTATATACACTCAATTTCAGATTACTTATAAGTATATCTACTGCCACCTGAACTCTGGCGGGCTGATAAAATCACATTTTGGGAGCCCCTCTCATATATTATGGGCTTAAGGCTTGTTTAGTTGAGTGGGATATACTGTAACAGAAAGGAATACTTACCTTATTCCTTGCTCACCCCAGAAACTGGCACTCTTCTCTGTTCCAACCCCTGAATGTGGATGGGTCCTTGACGTTCTTCTGTATTATGCAGGAGCACTGCATTGTACAAGATTAGGTCAGTAAGTGGACATCTGTACAACCGGCAAACAGGAGTATTGAATGCTAGTTCTGTTAGCAATTACAGACCGATCTCCCTAATCAACAACGATTTAAAGATAATGACCAAAATTTTATCAAACATATTGGCTTCCTTCATCAGATCCTACATCCATAAGGACCAGGTGGAATTTATTCTGGGGAGGCAGGGGCCAGACCAGATAAAGAGAGAAGTGGATTTAATTTCCAGAATGATGTACGGTTGAGACCTCAGGAAGGTTACCTCCTTTCCATAGATCTCCAAAAAGCCTCTGACACCGTCACCTGGCCTTACCTTTTCTCCATCCTACAGAGGTGGGGTTTTGGCCCTGATTTTTTTTAAGACTTTGGAAGCCCTCTACTCATCCCCCAAAGCCCAAATTAGAATGCAAGGACACCTCTCCCATACTAAAAGGCACCAGGCAGAGTTGCCCCCTCTCCCCCCTTCTTTTCGCTATCGCAATAGAAACCTTGGTGATAGCCATGAGACAACACCCTGACATTCATGGAGTCCGATGTGGCCAATAGACCCATAAATGTGCACTGTTTGCCGACGATGTCCTCCTTTTCGTCACTTCCCCCCTTATTATCACCCCTCAACTTCTGAAGGACTTTGGGCTAGTCTCAGACGTACAAGTAAACATGACCAAGTCTACTGCCCTCAATATCTCAACTCCCCAGGATCTAGTAGATAGACAAAAAAGTCTAATGCCATGTACACACGATCACATTTCCGACAGCAAAAGTCTGATGTGAGCTTTTGAACGGAAATTCTGATTGTGTGTATGCTCCATCTGACTTTTGCCATCGGAATTTCCATCAGCAAAAGATTGAGAGCTGGTTCTCAAATTTTCCGACAAAAAATCTGAAAATCTGATCATTTGTAGCAATTTTGACGTGCAAAATTCCGATGCATGCTTGGAAACAATTTGACGCATGCTCGGAAGCATTGAACTTCATCTTCTCGGCTGGCCGTAGTGTTGTATGTCACTGCGTTCTTGACGGTCAAAAGTTCAGAGAACTTTTGTGTGACCGTGTGTGTGCAAGCCAAGCATGAGCGGAATTCCGTCGGAAAAAAACATTCACTGGTTTTTCCGATGGAAAATCCAATCGTGTGTACAGGATATTAGGCAGACTCCTGGGAAAATTGGTAAGCCAATCACACAAGCAGGAAATTGTGTTTTTGGGGAGTGGTCAGTACACATTCTGTGTACAGAACACCTCCAGGTTGCCATATTGCTTTGTATTTATAGAAAAAAACAGCAGCAGCAGATTGAAAAGGAAAGGTAATTTTTAGCAACATTCAATTACAATATGACTTGTATAGCAATTGTACACCCTATATTATTTTTTCTTAATTTGCTATTATTTTTCTCCACGAAAGTGGAGTTACCTTTTAAATACATGTTTGACTGGTATGTACCTCTGAAACCAGTAAAATAACTAACAAGACAAATATTAAAACGAAGAAACAGCCATGTAAAAAAAAATGTATATACCGTATGCTTTCAAAAAATTCAACAAAAAAATAATAAACCTATTTTCCCTTTTAGGCCTCGTACACACGACCGAACATGTCCGCTGAAGCTGGTCTGCGGACCAGTTTCCGCGGACATGTTCGGTCGTCTGTACGGCCGACCGGACCGTTTTCCAGCCTACATTTGTCCAGCCGACCGTTTTCCGGCGGACAAAAATTTCTTAGCATGCTAAGAAACTTGTCCGCTGGAACGATGTCCGCCGGACATGTCCGGTGGTCAGTATGACCGATCGGACATGTCCGCTGGCCCGAGAACCCGCGCATGACGTCGAAGTGATTTGACGCATGCGTGGAAGCATTTAACTTCCGGGTTCGCGCACGTCGCCGCGTCATCGTCACCGTCACGTCGCCTTCACGTTGTCGTCACGTCACTGCGTATTCTGTCCGCGCGGATTTTGGTTTGATGGTGTGTACAACCATCAGACCAAAATCTCTGAGCGGACACGTCCGACACGCCTAAGGCCTCGTACACACGATAGGTTAACCAGAGGACAACGGTCTGAAGGACCGTTTTCATTGGTCAAAACCGATCGTGTGTGGGCCCTACAGGTTATTTAACCTTCGGTTAAAAAAAAAAGACAACTTGCTTTAAAATTTAACCGATGGATTCCTAATCGATAGGTCAAAACCAATCATTAGTACGCACAACCATCGGTTAAAAATCCATGCATGCTCAGAATCAAGTCGACGCATGCTTGGAAGCATTGAACTTCATTTTTTTCAGCACGTCATTGTGTTTTACGTCACCGCGTTCTGACACAATCGTTTTTTTAACCTATGGTGTGTACGCACGACGGACCATCAGTCAGCTTCATAGATTAACCTATGACAACGGTCCTTCAGACAGTTGTCCTCTGGTTAACTTATCGTGTGTACGAGGCTTAAGAATTCATAAACATAAAAAATAAGAGGTTGTTAAAAAAAAATGCGCTTATGCCTTGAAGATCAGGTGAATTTGTTGATGCTGCCCGGTAGTGACATTTTACAGATAGATCCTTTACCCAACAAAGAAATTATTTGCAGAAGTGAAAATGATTCTTGTTAAACTAATGCCATGCAAGTAGATCTTCAAAAGAGGTTCATATATTTTGCAAGAACACTTCGTAAAGATTAATCAACTTCAAAAGCTTTCTATATTTTCTTCAAACAGAAAAGGACGAGGACCCTTATTAATTCTCTAATAGAGGATAACATGGATGAGATACAAGTGAGCTCCTTTAGAAGCCACGAAACGGAGACTGAAGTGGAGCAGACATGACATTCTTTAATGGGTCCCCATGTATTAAAGAGTACTAATATCTACTGCATTAGATTAAATGTTAGGATGCATTTTAAGTAGTATGAGAATGTGTGTTGTTTCAATGAAGATAAAAAAAAGTTTTTGATGAGCTATAGAAAATATTTTACAGGTGGATTATTTTAATTTAATAAAAGTAGATACCGACCCAAAATGCCAGTCATATAGCAAGTATCTCTGAACATACACTTTGATTATTAGTCTGTACTCAATTATGCTTTAGCTAAAGACATTTCAGGTTTCAGACCACTTCTAATTTATTTAAAAAAAAAAAATGAATGGCACCACTATCTGTTCTTTGCATGTTCCTTTAAGTTCTGGAAGGAAATAACTGCCCCTTTATGGAGCCCCCTAATCCCATTACCCCTGCTGGGATCCACTTTCTTCAAAAAGAGAAAGTTTAAAGAGGAAGTAACCCCTCTGAAAGTTTGCCTAAAAAAAAATAATACCTGCAAGAGAAAGGCATAATGAGCTAGTATGCATAGCATACTAGCTCATTATGAATTACTTACCTGAGATCGAAGCCCCCGCAGTGACCCTCGTTCCTCTCCTCCGCCGCCGCTATGATACCCAGAGTGATTTTTGGGTATCGCTGCTCCAACGCTGTGACTGGCTGGAGCAGCGATGACGTCACTCCTGCACATGCGCGTGGGAGCCGTCAGGGACGGCGCGGTCCCATTCATTAACGGCACGCTCATTGTGTCTGCGCCGTAGACATCGGTGCAGTCTTTTCTGCAAATATCTCCTTAACCTTTCTCAGGTTTTGAATGTTTTCAGGTTTTGAATGTCTATAAGTATCACATAAATTTGTTTATTGCATCAAGATTTTTTTACTTTGTCAGGAACCTCTATTTAAACAATGTAATAGAAAAAGAATCCTTTTCACTAAATTATAAAATACTGTGGTGAAAATTAAGACGTTTATGGTGTTAGGGTCAATTCTGACCCAGTTATAATATAGGATTATAGGACACTAATAAGTGCCAAAACTGAAATCATAAACAATCTCTCTGCTTAGTAACACTGACAGCCAATCACCTCTCAACCCTGTGAGCTGTAGTTAGGGAGGGGCCTATCTCTTTGCCTGCTTGTCTGCTTCTCTAAATAAAGTAAAGAAACATAGGACCAATACATTTCAGAGTTGCGGAGGTTTATTTTACCATTTTTTAAATTTGAAAACGAGAGGTATGCTATCAATATATATATATATATATATATATATATATATATATATATATATATATACACACACACACACACAGATATATTTATACTGGGCCGGGACAAGGGGTGGGCAGAAGGGAGAGGTGTTCTGTGCGCAGCATGTACCACTATCAGCCCAGTGCTGGAAGTGGCAAGGAGAGGAGGAGAGAGCTGAGAGGAGGTGTGGGCTGTGCTCTCTCTCCCCCTCCTTCACATAAGCTTGCACATAATGAAAGGGTGGGAGCACAATTTGGCATCTTTGCACTGGGCACTAGATGATCTTGTCTTGGCACGAATATATATATATATATATATATATATATATATATATATATATATATATATATATATATATATAGTATCTCAAAAAGTGAATACACCCCTCACATGTTTGTCAATATTGTATTATATCTTTTCATGTGACAACAGCAATGACATTTTGCTACAATGTTGTGTAGTGAGTGTACAGCTTGTATAATGGTGTAAATTTGCTGTCCCCTCAAAATAACTCAACACAAAGCCATTCATGTCTAAACCGCTGGCAACAAAAGTGAGTACACCCCTAATTGAAAATGTCCAAATTGGGCCCAAAGTGGCAATATTTTGTGTGGCCACCATTATTTTCCAGGACTGTCATAACCCTCTTGGGCATGGAGTTCACCAGAGCTTCACAGGTTGCCACTGGAGTCCTCTTCCACTCCTCCATGATGACATCACAGAGCTGGTGGATATTGGAGACCTTGTCCTTCTCCAACTTCCGTTTGAGGATGCCCCACAGATGCTCAATAGGGTTTAGGTCTGGAGAAATGCTTGGCCAGTCCATCACCTTTACCCTCAGCTTCTTTAGCAAGGCAGTGGTTGTCTTGGAAGTGTGTTTGGGTGTCGTTATCATGTAGGAATACTGCCCTGCAGCCCAGTCTCTGAAGGGAGGGGATCATGCTCTGCTTCATTATGTCACAGTACATGTTGCCATTTATGGTTCCCTCAATGAACCGTAGCTCCCCAGTGCCAGCAGCACTCATGCTGCCCCAGACCATGACACTCCCACCACCATGCTTGACTGTAGGCAAGACACATTTGTCTTTGTACTCCTCACCTGGTTGCTGCCACACTTGACACCATCTGAACCAAATAAGTTTATCTTGGTCTCATCAGACCACAGGACATGGTTCCAGTAATCCATGTCCTTACTCTGCTTATCTTCAGAAAACTGTTTGCGGGCTTTCTTGTGAATCATCTTTAGAAGAGGCTTACTATTGGGACGACAGGCATGCAGATCAATTTGATGCAGTGTGCAGTGTATGGTCTGAGCACAGACAGGCACAGACAGGCTGACACCACTGCATGGTCTTGGCCACGTGCTATCAGGATCTTTGCAATCTTCTTATAGCCTAGGTCATCTTTACATAGATCAACAAATATTTTTTCATATCCTGATGCCGCATACACACGGTCGTTTTTTGTGATGAAATAAAACGACGTTTTTAAAAACGTTGTTTAAAATGATCGTGTGTGGGCTTCACATCGTTTTTTGTCTTCTAAAAAACGACCAAAAAAGAAATTCGAACATGCTTAAATTTTTTATGTCGTTTTTCAAAATGTCGTTTTTTGTGTCATAAAAAATGATCGTGTGTGGGCTAAAACGACGTTTAAAATGACGTTTTAAACCCGCGCATGAAGCAAGCAAGTTATGAGACGGGAGCTTGAATGGAACAGAGTGCCGTCGTACGTGTTGTACGTAACCGCGCTTTGCTAGAGCATTTTCAGAAAACGATGGTGTGTGGGCAACGTTGTTTTTTTATGATGAAGTTAGAAAAACTTCGTTTTTTTCCATGATGAAAAACGTCGTTTTATTTCATCACAAAAAATGACCGTGTGTACGCGGCATCAGAGTTCTTTGCCATGAGGTGCCATGTTGAACTTCCAGTAACAAGTATTAATGAGTGAGAGCAATAACACCAAATTAAACACACCTGCTCCCCATTCACACCTGAGACCTTGTAACACTAACGAGTCACATTACATCGGGGAGGGAAAATGGCAAATTTGGCCCAATTTGGACATTTTCACTTAGAGGTGTACTCACTTTTGTTGCCAGCAGGTTTAGATTAATGGATGTGTGTTGAGTAATTTTGAGGGGACTGCAAATTTACACTGTTATACAAGCTGTACACTCACTACTTTACATTGTAGCAAAGTGTAATTTCTTCAGTGTTGTCACATAAAAACATATAATAAAGTATTTACAAAAATGTGAGGGGTGTACTGACTTTTGTGAGATACTGTACATACAGTATATATCACATGTGTATTAAGCTGGGTACTTAGGGCCAGATTCACATAGAATTGCCCAGGCGATACGCTACGCCGCCGTACCTTACCTGGCGTATTTTGAAATCCTCAAAAATTTTGCGCCGTAAGTTACGGCGGCGTAGTGTATTTCTCGGCGCGTATTTCAAATTGGGCGGGTAGGGGGCGTGATTCATTTAAATGAAGTGCGTCCCCGCACTGATTGAACTGCGCATGCTCCGTTTTGAAATTTCCCGCCGTGCTTTGCGCGAAATGACGTCGCACCGACGTCATGTTTTGAACTTCGACGTGAGTTACGTCCTTTCCTATTCACAGACGACTTACGCAAAAAAAAATTTAAAATTCGACGCGGGAACGACGGCCATACTTTAACTTGGCAAGTCTATCTATACGCCACATAATAGCAGCTTTAACTATACGCCGGGAAAAGTCGACTAGCGACGACGTAAGAGAATGCGACGGCCGCGCGTACCTTCGTGGATCGCCGGAAAAAGCTAATTTGCATACCCGACGCGGAAAACTATGCAAACTCCACCCAGCGGGCGCCAAAGTATTGCACCTACGATCCGAAGGCGTACGAAGCCGTACGCCTGTCGGATCGAAGCCAGAAGCCGTCGTATCTTGGTTTGAGGATTCAAACTAAAGATACGACGCGGCAAATTTGAAAGTACGCCGGTGTATCAGTAGATACGCCGGCGTACTTGCACTGTGAATCTGGCCCTGAGAGTTCAGCTTTAACTTTGTTTTATGCTGAGAACAGGTCTAACTTTAAGAAAAAGAGGAGAAAGAGTTTTACCCCCATCTTTTACCTTTTATCTCTCTTATTATACACATCATGAACATCTTCGCAATCTCCTTCAGACAGAAAGAAATTTAAAGCAACACTGGCTGCACTCCCAAAGATATGTATTACCCTGGAAAATATAGATGGGTAAACAGTCTAATATTTCAGCTAAGCACACATATAGATTACCGGGATGGATATGATGAGGAATATTCATTACAGCTTTTGACTATAAAGAGTCTTCTGAACGTACATTTCACTAACTCAATCAATGAACTTTGCAAAGATATATTTAAAAAAGGGGTATTTAGGGATTAGGAACAGGTTTTCGAAAATGAAATGGAAGCTATCCTGACAAATCTATCAGGAATAAGATCAACAACTTAAGTTTAAACCAATCATCCTGAGTATATATTTGAACTTGGATATGTAGATGCAGATTCACAAGTCCCCACGGTTCCGCAATACACTCGGAGGATCAGCAGCCCTATAGACAGCTAAATTACTCAGAAAGCCGGGGAATTTATCAAACATGAATTTCAAAGTAGATTTTAGCCTGCAGGAAAATGGAAGTGCCCATTAATGTACATACAAAATAAATGTTGTCTGCAACTTACTTCCCCTGTTTATTGCTTAGAAAGAATCAGTTAAAGGTTTCTCTTCTTCTTTTTTTTTTAATTTTCATTTGCATAAAGTGAAACAAAATACTTTTACAGCTTTGATGGCAAGCTTTGAGAGGAGTAAAACACTCGAGACTTAAAAAGATGATACCTGTCTCCGGCGGGAGATAGCGAGGGCTCTTCAGCATCCTTCAAACAACGGTTTGTTTGTTCGCGTCAATAATTTGAAGGCGAGTGTCATTCCTTCTTCAGTAAACTGAGAATACTAAAAACAAAAAAAAAACAAAAGTAGCAATCAGTTTAATTAACAATCCAATTGTTATAATTTTACTTAAAAAAGAACTCTGGTCTAATAAAAAATGAGAGTGTTGTTTTAAATTAATGAGCCGTTAAAACCATAATATAACTAATTAACAAATTATTCTTCTTTCTTTGGAGTATTGGTATTACATTATGTGCAGTCCACGGCATGACAGCTGAAAATGTATCAGGGCTACTTACTAAGTAAATACATAGGCCCGGATTCACAAAGCACTTACGCCTGCGTATAACAAGTTACGCCGACGTAAGTGCAAATGTGCGCTGTCGTATCTGTGCGCAAGACCCACAAACAGAGATGTGCCTAAAACCAGGCTACTGTACACCCCGCCAACGTAGCTTGCTTACGCCGGCGTAGAGTGGACGCACATTTAGGCTGGGTGAATGGTGCCATTCCCATTGATTAGTCATTTAAGTATGTAAATGAGGGAAATACGGCGATTCACAAACCTGCGTGCGCCCGACGCAGGCTACGAGAGGTGCGCGTAAGTTGTACGTCCGGCGTAAAGTTAAGCCCCATAAAGGAGGTGTAACCCAGCAGCAGACATGCAAAGGTCTGCACCAGGGAACACAAGCCGGCCAAGCCGGCGTATTTTACGTTGGACATGTGTCTGGCTGGGCGTAGGTTACGTTCATGGCGTACGCATTGCTCTGGCGTATCTTAGGCAGTTGTTCCGACGTGGTTGTGAGAATGCGCACAGGGAATGCGTCCACGTCATGGCGCATGCGCAGTTCGTTAAACGTACTTGTCTGGCGCTCGGACTATCATTTGCATGGGGTCACGCCTCATTTGCATGGGTTTGCATGGGTCAAGCCCACTTCCACCTATGCCGGCCTGCGCCTTCGAAACCTACGCCACGGCGACAAAGCGCGGGGAGCACTGGCTTCCTGAATTCCATGCTTGCCTCTCTGCGCTGCGTCGGCGTGGCGTACATTGGTTTGCGCTACGGCGGCGTAATGTGTGCCCGCTCTCTGTGAATCTGGGCCAGAGCCTGTACTCTAGAACATTTTAAAAAGCACACATGTTGTACAAATTTTCTCTTCACCTTTCCAGGCCCCAATAATATTAGTAGACATGCAGGTTCCGAAATCTTGTTCCATTTTTGTACCACAAATTAGTTGGGACAAAAGAATATCAGCAAACTAGTGTTCCTGGAGTCCACCGCACTGGAACCATATCCATAGGCGTGCGCACAGGGTGTGCCGGTTGTGCCTGGGCCCACCCTAATCACCCCATGTGAATTAGAATTACCCAGAACTGGCACAAGGTGAGTGGTCGGGGTGCCAGTGGCCAGTGTAAATGCCCCCATTAAATTAAAGGCTAGGTTAGGAACACATTACACTCATATTTAGGGTAACGCGTAATATGCTCCCAATCAACTGTCTCCCACCACCAGAGCCTCCTCCCTGTGACAGCAGGGGGCATTCATGTGTGTTTGAGCTTTGGGGTGCACAACCCAATGAGATAGGCTGCGCACACCTACGACCATATCACACAACAACCCAGATACATTTTTTATCAGGACCCTTTGACCCAAACTTACTTATAATATTTGCAGCCCAAATCTATCACACCAGTCTCTAGATCTACCCTATACTACCCCAACATTTTTACAATCATCATAGTGACCTAAAAGGAAATACCATTTCTAGAGACAGGCAAGAATTAATGCTTGCAACACTATCACTTGGTAAACTGTCTTAAAGTGGTTGTAAACCCTTACATACCACTTTAACCTACAGGTAAGCCTAGATTAAGGCTTACCTGTAGGTACAAGAAATATCTCCTAAATCTACACGGTTTAGGAGATATTTGCAGAAAAGACAGCACCGATGTCTATGGTGCATACACACCGTAGACAACCGCGCAGGCGCACTGAGCATGCCATTAGTGAAGGCGATGTGCCATCACTGGTGGCTTCTGCATGATGCGCTGTAATGACGTCATTGCGGCTCCGGCCAGTCACATCGCCGGAGCCGCGATACCCTGAAGTCACTCCGGGACAGATGGCAGTGACGGAGGAGGCGAATGAGTGCCGCTGCGGGGGCTTCGATCTCAGGTAAGTGCTTCATAATGAGCTAGTATATTAATTTTTTGATGGAGGCTTTACTTCCTCTTTAAAGGGAAAGTATACTGGGTTTTACTTCCTCTTTGTTTCCCTGCAAAGTAAAAGCATATTGGGCTAGAATGCATCACATACTAGTACATTATGTGGCACTTACCTACAAATGAAGTCCGCAATGTCCCTGCTGGTGGCCGCATCCATCTTTGCCCCTCTTCCTACTGGGGCCACGTCAGTCACGGCACTTGCGAGTGAAGAAACGTAACGGAGGTCTGTTTCTTCACAGCGCTTAGCCAATGACATCATCGGCTCACTACAAGGTAAATATCTTCTAAACGGCACACATTTAGGAGACATTTCCATTACCTATAGGTAAGCCTTATTCTAGGCTTGCCTATAGGTTAAAGTTAAAATCGGGCGTTTACAACCACTTTAAACTTCTACGTATGTGGACACTGCAGTTACACAACTTTATATTTTCCACTGTTGCCTGATTTCTACCCCATTGCATGTTTCAGATTTGATGATGAGCACTCTGATCAGGAAAGTAGAAGAGACCCCATAATTTGTCACTATCAGACCCACTGCTGTTTATTATTGGACAATGGACTCCACCCTCCACTGTTATCTGATTTCTACCACAATGCATATTTTAGATTTGATGACAAGTACTCAGACCAAGGAAATAGTTGAAAATCCGGAACTCATGTCTCCATATCAGCCACCCTGTGGCTGATTAATGGACAATCGACTCCACCTTTGCCATTCTGCAGCCAGTTCTGCTGACTCCTCTATTCACATACAACATTGCTCTCTCAATGGTCGTTCTCAAGAGTTGTCTACTTGGACCTCCAAAACATTTCACCTAAATAACCTGAAGCATATTTTATAGGGACTCCAGGTTTATCATAGCAATGCCTAACTGTTTGATCCAGGAACTGTTTAGTGTTACCCTGATGACAGAAAGAGGGAGCTACTGGAAGCCATAAAACATTCTGATCCATTTTTACTGGTTCAGATTTGAGAACACTTATGCCGCGTACACACGGTCGGAATTTACGACAACAAATGTTCAATGTGAGCTTTTGGTCGGATATTCCGTCCGTGTGTAGGCTCCATTGGACATTTGCTGTTGGAATTTCCGACTACAAATGTTTGAGAGCTGGTTCTCAAATTTTCCGAAAACAAAAGTTCTTGTCGGAAATTCCAATTGTCTGTATGCAATTCCGATGCACAAAAATCCTACGCATGCTCGGAATTGATTTGAAGCATGCTCGGAATTTTTTCTCGGCTCGTCGTAGTGGTGTACGTGACCGCGTTCTTGACGTTCGGAATTTCCAACAACATTTGTGTGACCGTGTGTATGCAAGACAAGTTTGAGCGAACAATTCGTCAGAAAAAAAAACATGGTTTTGTTGTCAGAATGTCCGATTGTGTGTAAGCGGCAAAAGAAGATGATGCCAACAGCTGTTAGGATGAAGCCAGTAGGACAGCCTGGTACACAAGATCATATCAAGATGAAAAGTAGAGCTACTCAACCAGTAGTTTGTTGATTTAGTATAAAAGATAAATGTTCATGTTTGACTGCCTACATACATTTTCCTACTGCTGCTGTTACTTGCTAAACAAACAATACTTCTTCGGCAATAACTGGGTTAATGAGTTTTTACTAAATGTAAAGTTTCAATCTGCCGTTTCGCAGTGTTCACAAACAGTGACATTATTCTGTTATTTGCAAAATTATAGCACTAAGCATCCCTTAATAAGCTAATTAATATGATTAAGTTGAATTCTATTCATGAGCTCATTGCCATTTGCTGCATAAAATTTCATTTGCCTTAGAGTATAAGCAGTTAAGAGCTTTAATGCAAATATGCTACATTTATTGGCTCCATCATTCATCAGTCTTTTGCCATAGGAGAACCAGAAAGTTTTATTTAAGTTTATTAAAAAGGGCTACCCAACAGGCAACTTGAGTTCTTCAGAGAATGCAGATCCAAAAGTCCTAACAAGACTTGACAACCTCACACCAGTCTGATAAGATGAAATATTTATGAATGAAAGACTATAATGTGTGTGTCAGGCCCCGTACACACGACCGAGGAACTCGAAGTGCCAAACACATCGAGTTCCTCGTCGAGTTCAGTGTGGAAGCCGCCGAGGAGCTCGGCGGACCGACTTTCCTCATTGAACAACGAGGAAATAGAGAACATGTTCTCTTTTCGGCCCGACGAGTTCCTCGACGGGTTCCTCGCTGAAAAGTGTACACACGACCGAGTTTCTCGCCAGAATCCGGCTCCGATCGAGTTTCTGGCTGAATTCTGCCGAGAAACTCGGTCGTGTGTACGGGGCCTGACCCCAAACACGGCTGAGTTAATGGGGACCTTTCAGTACCTATACAAGTCTGCATGAACATAGGTTTCACTATTACTAATTGTTATCTGTAATTTTCACCAAGATTACAGAAAATCACACTTTTGTATCATCCATCTTCCCTTTGGGTGCTATAACCCTTGTTTCATATTTGTGACTTTGTCACAAGCTGGTGTTCTGTATGAGTGGATGCCTGGATGTTTACCCTTCTGGAGTTGGTTTATCTTGTAGTTGGTTTGGAGGAAGACTATGGGGATGTGAGAATCCATAATTATTACTTAAGTGCTCTTGACCACTATCCATTAACAGTTCTTATATTTTTGGTCAGCCCCATCAGTTGCACTCGGGTGGTGTGGGGTGCCGATCCCTTTGGAATTTGAAAGCTTTCTCATCTTTCCCTTCACTGTAGTTGAACTCCTGAAAGACATTTCTCTGAACCTTTTGGGCTGTCTTACTATCCCTTGATCTAGTTGGGACTGTGGATATTGCATGGATGTATGAGTCTGGCTGTGATCCCAGGCATGAGTTTTTAATTGACAACGTTGTCACTTTTTAGCAATCACCTATTGTTTAAGTGAAAATATACCAAAAAGTATATACACTGGCAACAATAATTTAAATCTAAAGTGCTTACGTGACAGCTGCTGTGACATACAAACAAGTAATTAAAGCAGAGTTCCACTCAAAAGTGGAACTTCTGCTTTAAGCATGCCTCGGCCCCTTACATGCCCCATTTGTCATTTTTTGGGGGGGTAGTGGGCTTCGTTAGGAGTGGGACTTCCTCCTTCTGCCTAAGGGCCGTTTAAACGACTCCTCCTCTCGCCCTAGGCGGCCCTTCCCCCTAGGTGATCTCCTGGGACACGTGACAAGTACTAGAAGGTCGCCTGTCCACTCCGAGAGCGCAGCACGACTTGTGCATGTGCAGTGCATGCCTGGCCGTGAAGGCGAAAGTTGTCAGGGCCGGTTTCCCGGAGTGGCAATGAAGGCACCGGCGGAGAGGATGGGGAGAGGAGCAACATTCCAGGTGTCTGCATCGCTGGACTGTGGAACAGGTACGTGTCTGTTTATTAAAAGTCAGCAGCTACACTTTTTGTAGCTGTTGACTTTTAATAAACATAAAAAGCTTGGAACTCTGCTTTAAAGTATTAAATGATTCACTAGGGTGCCTCCAAGTTAACAGGGGGAACCATCGGAGTCACTCCATGTGAGCAAACAACACTAGCTACTCTAATAAGACAAAAAAAAATATTCATAAAGTGTCCTGTGTATGTGGATACATTTAGAATGATAAATTAAATCTGATTCGTGAATCAAATGCAATACACTACATGTGAAAAAAGTCCAGAAAATGTGAATTGACTCTCTAAACAAAAGTTGTGACATCCACTAAAAATAAGTAGTCTCAGGTGTAAAACGTCCTTGTAATAAAGAAGCTGAAAAATCATCAGAAGCTGAAAAAAAAGCTTCTGTAGATGTCATTTCTATGATGAAACTCAAGTTGCTACGCACGGTGCGCTACACTGGTCTCTAGGTGGAACGCACGCCAACGCTGTCACACGGGTCTCGCTGTTCCCACCAATTGCGCATGGGCAGGAAGAGGTTTTAAATGTATTGTAATCTTGTAGCAATAAATTTATTAGAACTTTTTATGCTATGAGGATCTCTGTTTCCTTCCTTCTGGTTCATCTTGCTCACTAAGAGTTCTCTGTGTCAGATCCCACCCCTTAATGAAGGGGTCCTGCATGACTCCGAAACGTTGCACTTTTCTTGTGTTGTAATCATGCAATAAACTACCCGTTTGGACGCCACTCTGTGCTGATCCTTGGTGTGCTGGCAAATATGTACCCTGGATCTATGGGATCGGGACGTTGTGAGGAGTGACGTGGGGATTGGTCCGCTCCTACTATGGTCACAGAGACCACTAAGCCTGATTTGACTCCTGTTGCAATATGGTAAATAGGGTCAACTACTAGGCAATTTTATCACATGGTATTCCATCGGAAGATTTGTTTTTTTGCTGTTTATGCTGTACATCAGCCACCACGATTTATCTTTACTAGGACATTCTACGCCTGAGTGGACTTATTTTTAGTGGATGTCAAAACTTTTGTTTATAGTCAATTCACATTTTTTGGACTTTTTTCACATGTAGTGTATTGCATTTGATTCGTGTATCATATTTAATTTATTATTGTAAACTTATCTACAGTACATGCACAGGGTACTTTATGAATATTTTTTTGTCTTATTAGAGTAGCTAGCGCTGTTTGTTCACATGCAGTGACTCCGATGGTTCCCCCTATTAAATTGGAGGCGCCCTAGTGGATCATTTAACACCAATTGTTTATGCCTTTTTGAAATTGGAATTTTGAATAAAGTTTAACCAAGGAGTACACCGCAGACTGTTCCCCTTTTCTCTTTTGAGCAAAGGACTACTGTTGGGTTTTTCTCCTCCTTTAAAACTTTTTTCCATTGATACATGTTCCCTGGGGCAAGACCCGGGTTCTCAAAGACATTTACGACAATAACTTGCATATTAGGCTTTAAAATGAGCACTTTTGAATTCGAACGTTAGAGTCCCATAGATGTCAATGGGGTTCTAAATGTTTGCGCGAACGTTCGGTCCGTTCAAAAGTTCTGGTGCGAACCGTACGGGGGGGGTGTTCGGCTCATCCCTATTTGCTAATGACCATAATTCAGAAATGGAAGTTAAAGAATTGTCTCTCTTCATTCTTGTTCTGTCATTCATTTAAACAGCTGGCTAGTGAGGTGAGATGACTAGTATCGGAAAATCCTCACAAACGTCCAGTTTGCCTAATTAACTTATTTGACTAGAAACAGTGATTTAGGGTGAACAGTCCTAATTAGTGAGATCCCTTCCCAAAATCTGTGAGAGCATGGAACCCCTCCTCTTGAAGATAATGAACTATAACGGGGTCCAAATGATCCTTGTACCAGTTAACAAAGCGAAGGGAAAGACTGGTGGATCCATTTTCAGATATCTACTCCCTTTCAAATCTTCCTAATCTGGGTCAAACCCTGCCAATGTGAACCAATTCACTCATCCCCATCTGTAGTTAAGTATATTTATTACCCATCCCATTATAATAATTCCACCATAGAATATATAGGAATAGATTCCACCATGCCTGAAATAAAATTCTCACATCTCAAGGTTAAGGTATTAGTTGGGTGTCAGTGTTCAAACAATATAAAGCTATTTTATAATTGGAACAATTTCAGCTCTTGGTTATTTCCTAATTAAATATTTGTCACCAGGATTGTTATTGGTTCAGCAGAAATGAGGGTTGTAAAATAAATAAGGTGATGTCTTCTCACATTCCGGCTGCAGCACAGCACACGGCTCTGAATAATGAACTCGCTGACTTCTGAAGTCAGGATGTCCATCTTCAAGTGTTAATTCAGGCTGCCAATGCATTCTCACCAGCTCCTGGTGTCAAGAAATGCCTAACTTCAAATGCCAAAGGGTTAATAAAGCAACATATTGCCAGGATTTGTGTGAAATATTCAATTTTCTATTACAATTCTTTGCAAATGGAAAGGTTCACAGCTTGTGTTCAGGTACAGCTTCAGGACGGTTACCCCTCGGAAAGCATGGTGTGGAAACTGCAAAAATAGCATGCAGAAAAATAGAATATGTACAAAATGAAGCAAAGAATTGTATATAAAAAAAAAACTCCTAATAAAATACTGCTAATACAAAGTGAAAAACACGAGTCACACTAATGTTACTAATAATTAGTGTTGCTCACGAATATTCGTATTGCGAATATTCGGCTCGAATATGGCATATTCGAGTATTCGCGAATATCTCGAATTTCGCGGTCAATATTCGCTATTCCGAATATTCAGATTTTTTCAATTTTATTTTTAGAACAGATCACATCCTAGAGATCTCCATCGACGTCTAAAAGCATTGCTGGTATGATTAGAGACCTTGGGCCGAGTAGCTGAAGCGATCATTTTATATTGCCGAATATTCGCAATGCGAATATTCGGCAATAGGAATATTGCGCGATTATTTTCTCCGCCCTTCTTTTGCATCAGAGCCAATCAGAGTTCCCCTACCGCAGTTGTCGAAATTCCGCAATAAATATCGCATTCGCATTTTGCGAAATTTCGATAAAATATCACGAATAATCTGAGCCAATCAGAGGGCTCATACCGCAGTTGTCGAAATTCCGCAATAAATATCGCATTCGCATTTTGCGAAATTTTGATAAAATATCACGAATATTCTGAGCCAATCAGAGGGCTCCTACCGCAGTTGTTGAAATTCCGCAATAAATATCGCATTCGCATTTTGCGAAATTTCGATAAAATATCACGAATATTCTGAGCCAATCAGAGTGCTCCTACCGCAGTTGTCGAAATTTCGCTATTATTTTCGCATTCGCAATAGCGAAATTTCGCAAACATTTCATTTCGATAAAATATCACGAATATTCGAATTTAGCGAATATTTCTCGAATATTCGGCTATATATTCGTGATATATCGCGAAATCGAATATGGCGTATTCTGCTCAACACTACTAATAATAGCAGACCAGGGGTTCTTAAACTTCTGAAACTACGGACCCAGTTAAGAAAGTTATTATTGTACCGGACTGTTAACTGACATATATTTTATGTTCAATTTCATTATCATACACTGTCAACTGTATGCAATATTTTGCTTTAATAAAATTTTGATTGTGACAAAATAACAATTATTGTACTGGGACCCAAAATTTGAATTATTACCAAAATATTAGCAAAGCCATAAAAATACAGATAATGATGGCTGGAGAATAATAAACAAAACAAAAAACATATTCTATAAACAGCAAATGTATTTATTGTATTCAAGTATAGTTCTCAGTGTTTTCTCATTTTTCTCATTTAAGCAGAAAAGTACCCTAAGTATTGGGAATATAAATATTAATTTTGTAACGTATGAAACTGGTATCTAGATCACCATGAGAACAATTACCACTTACCAATTACCACTATTGCTGAACGCAATACTTTTATATAGGTTGCGGTTAGTATGTACCGGTAGTTTCCTGGGGTTTTGGCTGAAGCTATGTTATTTTTCAGCCGGCGGTTGGCTTTCTTGTGAATGCGGTCTGATCGGCTCATGAGCTGCTGGATCACATTCAGAAGTGACGTGAGGATGCTTACTGTCTTCACCGGAGCGCCCGAGAAATGATCTGGTCATGCTGCCAAGTCCAAGACCACAGCGACGTATTGACTTCACTTCCGGTCTAGGGCGGACGTAAACAATTTTCTTTTTAAGCAAAAGATCAAAAAAATGTTTTTGATCTTTTGCTTTTAAAAGTAAAGGAGAGATTTCTTATTTATTTTTTTACCCCAGATATCTCTTTAGTCAGGTCCATCTAGTTCAACCAAAATAAAAAAAAAACAATAAATAAAAAAAAAAAAACTTTTTTTTTTTTAAATAAATAGATTCCTGAGCATTATTCCCATGTAAATACTCATACCTCTACAAAGAACTCCAGAGAGATATAAAAGGAATAGCTGTGTTCATTAGTACATCAGAAATGTATATATACATATGTAATACAAGCAGAGTAAGAACAGGAATTTGACTTGGTATAAGCCTTTTGCAGTCCCAGTACAGCAGAGCTCAGACCTTGCGTGTAATTCCCTCGTTCTCATGCACACATTCTCATTCTCATTACATGTCTGCGCTGTCAATCATACTAATTTTGATAGATCACTCACCACAGAGGCACTGATTTTGTACTTGGATGAACTAGGCTGCACAGCCAAGTGGAGATCCAGTACAAATGCATTTGTGACCCAGTTTGGGTCCTGACCCATAGCTTAAAGCCCAATTGAATGTTAAGTTAAATTTAGCTAAATAAATTCAAAATAAAAGGTGTGCAAAGCCTTAGGCCTCGTACACACGGACGGACTGTCCGATGCCGGATTTCTGTCTGATGGTTGTACACACCATCAAACAGAAATCCGCGCGGACACGATGACACGGTGACGTGGCGGCCCTGGAAGGTCAATGCTTCCACGCATGCTTCGAATCACTTCGACGCATGCGAGGGCTTTCGGCCGAGCAGACATGTCCGGTGAGTCTGTACAGACGACCGAACATGTCCGACGGACAGGCTTCCAGCGGACATGTTTCTTAGCATGCTAAGAAACATTTGTCCGCTGGAAACCTGTCCGATCCGCCGGAAAATTGTCCGGTTGGACGTACAGACGACCGAACATGTCCGCTGAAACTGGTCCGCGGACCAGTTTCAGCGGACATGTTCTGTCGTGTGTACGGGGCCTAACAGTTTGTTTTCAGAAGATTCAGACACAAAATGCTGCAGAGTGGAATGCTTACTCTCTGTGGGGAAGCAGTAATCTCTCTGTAGAGATGCAACACATCCTCTGCTGAGTTACAACCGAAGCTGTTCAATCAACAGGCAGTATAGCTTTGCTGCTGGGAGAGATATAGGTGTGACTCAGGGGGGGTTGTGTTGGACCTCTGAAATGAGACCATTGAATCCCCACAGAGAGTTAGAGTCCCACTCTGCAGCTGCTGGCAGGGGACAGGCTTTTCTACTCAGGAACATAGAACATATTTGTTTTAATGTGCCTGCTGATTTTAACTAAAGGGTCAATTGGGATGTAATAAAGACTTTATTAGAGTAAGACATTTAAAGGAGAACCATAGATTTTTAAATGCAGTATTGAAAAAGAGAAAACAAGAAATAAAAGCATTCAGACGTCGTATTACAACTATTCTGCACATCTTAGCAATTGCCGATTGAGCTGCTCACGCTAAACGTTCTTAAAAGGAAAAAACTCAAATTTTGTTTTCTTTTTAAGTCATTTTTAGTTATTTAAATTCTATTGTATCTTTAAAACACAATAAAGCACCTTAACCCAGGCACGCTCCTGTATATAATTGTTGGTAACCTTTGATCTTTACTCTAACAAAAATATTGGTTTGTGCTGCGAAAATACTACAAGGTCCACCAAAAACAAATATTTCACTTTCCACCCACCAAGTTAGGATATCCCTTGGGGATTCTGATGTCAATATACTTGTACTCAACTTCCTAAGTCAATTCTCCGGCAGGAAGGGTTGGGCTGCACTACTAAGGAGGCAGAGACACCATCTGCAACAGGGAACCGCTGACATCTCTCAGCTAGTGGCGGCTGGTGCTCAATATTTTTTTGGGGGCGCAAACAAACTGAAAAAAAAAACATCATTTGCAGCCTCACTGTGCCCATCAAACGCAGCTACTGTGCCCATCAATTGCCACCACTGTGCCCATCATTTGCCGCCAGTGTGCCCCATCAATAGCCGCCAATTCGACCTAAAAAAAGGCTGCCAGTTTGCCCCATCAAACGCCGCCAGTTTGCCACCATCAAATGCCGCCAGTTTGCCCCATAAATAGCAGCCAGTTTGCCCCATCAATAGCCACCAGTTTGCCCCATCAAATGCCACCAGTTTGCCCCATCAATAGCAGCCAGTTTTCCCCATCAATAGCCGCCAGTTTGCCCCATCAATAGCAGCCAGTTTGCCCCATTAAATGTTGCCAGTTTGCCCCCCCCCCACCCGGCATTTACCTTTCCACACTCCCTCCGAGTCCTCAATGTCTTCTTCCTTCCTCTTCATGTCATCTCTGCTATGATTGGACACCTGGTAGGCATCTAATCACAGTGCCTGTCGCTTCAGCCATCAGGTGACCGGTAACCAGACCCCGTGCACCTGATTGGCTGAGAGGCGGGTCAGCGTTAAGGAAACGATTCCCTAACACATCACTATGTAAGCAGCGAATGCACAGCAGTGCGCCTGATCCTTACCAGTTTGGAAGCCTATTAGAGCCCACAGGCTCTAATCAGGAAGCCTATTAGAGTCAACGGCTCTAATCAGGCACTTCCAAAACACCCCCACCATTGTAATTCAGATGGCTAGCGCTCGTCAAGGGGCCGGAAACCTGAATAGTGGGCAGCAACGGTGACAATTGATAGATTAAGGCAATGCATGAATCTATCTATTGTTGATTGACGGGTGCAGGAGAGAGGGGGTGGCGCTCTTGCGCCCTCTGTGAACGCACCGCCACTGCTCTCAGCACATACAATGACAAGTAGCCCATTATATTTCAACCATAGCTGAAATATACATTTTAAGTGTGTGTATGACCAAAATGTCGTTCTCACAATTTTAGATGGAGTAGGGAAAGCTTAAAACCTCAGTCATGCTTTTTTCTGTGTTCCACAAAGAAAATGTTCCTTCTCTTCCTTTCCCGGAGGAAAATGGAGATGAGAGGAAAAGTGAGGGGAATGCCGAACTTAGAGAGTGCCACAGAAAAAGCTGCCCCCATTGGAAGACTTACCATCACCTCTTGCTCTTGTGACAGCTCTAAAATGTTGGATTTCCCAACACTTTCCATCTCAGGGACAATGGTCACCAGGACAAACAGAGAGGTGATTTTTTTTCAGAGGGGACACAGGCAGCAAAAAAAGTTCTCCATTCTCCTAAAAGTTATATTTTAGCAATAGCTGAAGCTTAGTGAATTGAAGAAGCTTCTATCTTCTTACATGTCTTGTTCCTCCAGTGAGCTCTCTCTGCCATAATTCCCACCGCTGTCCCGTCCATCTGGAAGTTTGGAGTATTCTCACCTTCTTTTACTTGTTCTAGCTCCTTCTGTTGCATTCTCTGCAACAATTAATAAGGAATCCAAGGCAAGAGTGGGAAGGGAACACATGGCCCATTTTTTTTTTATATTTACTGGTACAAATATGTGTCTATGCTGTCCAAAAGGATACTGTATGATCATTATTTCTTCTTCAGTTTGTCTTAAGAAATTTGACATAAAACAAGAGCATCTTAATACAGATACTTAATTGAAAAAATAGTATGAGTATGGCGTTATCATCTGGGCATATTGTTCATCCATGTTTTGAGTTTAAACGCAGTTAGTAATCCTTCTGAAACATTATACAGTATATACACTATATTACTTAAAGTATTGGGACACCTGCCTTTAAACACATTGAATTAGTCCGTAGGGTTCAATATTGAGTTGGCTCACCCCTTGCAGCTTTAAAGCCGCGTACACACGATCAGTCCATCCGATGAGAACGGTCTGAAGGACCGTTGTCATCGGTTAACCGATGAAGCTGACTGATGGTCCGTCGCGCCCACACACCATCGGTTAAAAAAAACGATCGTGTCAGAACGCCGTGACGTAAAACACAACGACTTGCTGAAAAAAATGAAGTTCAATGCTTCCAAGCATGCGTCGACTTGATTCTGAGCATGCGTGGATTTTTAACCAATGGTCGTGCCTACTAACGATCGGTTTTGACCTATCGGTTAGGAATCCATCGGTTAAATTTAAAGCAAGTTGGCTTTTTTTTAACCTATGGTTAAATAACCTATGGGGCCCACACACGATCGGTTTGGACCAATGAAAATGGTCCATCAGACCGTTGTCCTCTGTTTAAACTATCGTGTGTACGAGGCCTAATAGCTTCAACTCTGCTAGCCAGGCCTCCTTGTCCAACAACAGTGCCTGACCTCACAAATGCGCTTCTGGAAGAATGGTCAAACATTCCCATATAGACACACTCCTAAACCTTGTGGACAGCCTACCCAGGAGAGTTGAAGCTGTTATAGCTGCAAAGAGTGGGCCAACTCAATACTGAAACCTACGGACTAAGACCGGGATGTCACTAAAGTTCATATACATGTATAGGCAGGCATCCCAATACTTTTGACAATATACTGTAATACATATATATAGATATATGTTGTATATATATATATATAGATAGATAGATAGATAGATAGATAGATAGATAGATAGATAGATAGATAGATAGATAGATAGATAGATAGATAGATAGATAGATAGATATATAGATATATATACAGAAAGAGAGAGAGAGAGAGAGAGAGAGCGAGAGAGATAGAGAACCCTTACAAACCACATGTGTGTTACCCTCAAGTTCTATTATTGAATACTTGCACACTGAGTCATGTGACTCACGTCATCTAAATTAAAGTGAGATCATTGCTTTTTTTTTTTTTTTGGCAGGAACTGATAGCCTGTAATAAATATACAAAAAAAATGCGTAATTATAAATGTCTCTCATGACCAGTGAAAGACATGAAAGCACCTTGGGTGGTCTTTGGGCCACCATTAAAGAATCCTTTACTCTGTGTGTTAGCAAGATTTTATGAGCAATATTTTTGCCAGTTGGAATTTGTGTTAACCAAAGGGAAATTGTTTACCAAAGAGAAAAAAAAAACATGTTTTATGCAAAAACCATTGTGCTGCTCATTAACTTCCCATCATTAACAGTGTAACTATTTAAGGCCCGTTAACTTTCCCAAATACATGATTTACTGCCCTAACACTTAGCAGTCAGGGGTTGCAAAAGTAATTATCATGAGATGTATAAAACTGGAGATAAAAACATGCAATGTAAGTGTAGTATTAACCTTGCATAAATCATTTGTAAGACCACATATTTAGTATGAAGTATATGGGGCCCTCCCTGTAAGAAGGAGAATTAAGACAAAAAGCAAGAAACCAGAGAGATAAATTGGATGGAAGGTCTAAAGTAAAATACAATGTAAAAAAAGTGCTTGATTAGTGTATGCCTGATTATATAATAAATGTCTCACAGGCAATATTTTAAATTATTTTTATATAAATATGTTAGTTTTTGCATTTTAAATGTTCATACCATAGACATTTTTTTTTTATATTTAAATAGATTAGTGTCAATTTACAAAAGCATAGTGCAGATGGAATTTTCATTGCCTTGCATTATTGTTGACTGTAACAGTAAAATTGTGTTTTCAGTTCACTAAGGCCACGTACACACGAGCGGACAGATCCGATAGTGTGTACAGGCTAGCGGACAGATTTCCAGCGGACAAAAGTTTCTTAGCATGCTAGGAAACTTGTCCGCTGGAAAGCTTTCCGTCGGACATGTCCGCTGGTTAGTACATCTAACCAGCGGACGGAAATCCCCCGCATGCGTCGAAGTGATTCGACGCATGCGTGGAAACATTTTACTTCCTTGTTTGCGGACGTCGCGGTGTAAACGTCACCGGCACATCACCACGTTTTCTGTCCACGGGGATTTAGGTCTGATGGTGTGTACAGCCATCAGACCAAAATCACCCAGCAGACATGTCCGATAAAAACGGTCCGCGGACCGTTTTCATCGGACATGTCTGATCGTGTGTACGGGGCCTAAAAGGCTCACTTATAACAGAGTGGATATTGCTATCCATCTTTTAATTTAAAGGGGTTGTAAGGGTTAAAAAGAACAAATATGTCATACTTATCTCCACTGTGCAGTTTGCACAGAGTGGCCCCGATCCTGGTCTTCTGGGGTCCCTCAGCGGCTGTCTCGGCTACTCCCCGCAAAAGCTACACCGGTTCTGGAAAGCTCTCTCCCAAGGGGATTACATCTCGCTGCTACGTTTGGATACCCCAGAGAAATCGTCACAGACAACGGTGCACAATTCACCAGTCAGGAGTTTCAGTGTTTCCTGACTGCCCACAACATCAAGCACAAGTTGACCGCACCTTACCACCCGGCTACAAATGGTCAAGCAGAGCGGTTTGTGCAGACTTTTAAACGCTATTTCAAAGCTACAGTGGCTGCAAGTAAACAACAGTCCCTGTCACCCCAGCAGCTGGACTCCTTCCTTTCTGCTTACAGAAACACACCACATGCAACCACTGGGAAAACTCCAGCAGAACTCCTTCTGGGGCTGGACTGTTTTGGATATGCTCTGCCCTCAAACAGTCCAGGAACATGTACTACAGTCCCAAGACAAGATGGTCAAACACAATGAGCTCCCCCGATTCACAGCCCAACAAAAGGTATGGGCCCGATCTTATGGGGCTTCCAACACCCGTTGGCTTCCTGCTGTCATTGCAGAGACTTTGGGACCCAAGATGTACAAGGTCCGCCTGGAAGATGGTTCCATTTGCAGACGTCATGCGGACCAACTGCGTCCTCGTTCTCAACTGCCCGAATCCCTGATGCCGGCTGAACCACCAGTGTCTCAAGGATCTGCTCCCAGCGAATCAGGATGCACAGAGACTGATGATTGTGGGGACTCTGAACTTTTGAACTCAGCTCCAACAAAGCCCTCCAGCTCTGGTCCGGAGGTCTGTTTACCCTCTGAGCTGGGGGATCCCTTCTTGGCCCTGCCGGTACCCATTCCGGCCAGCCCTGTTTCCTCCGGTCCCGAATCGCTGGATGCCCGGCCTCAACGACACTGTCGCCCTCCTGACCGGTTTCAGTTGTAAGAGCGGTTACGAGACTTTCGACGGGGCCGACGGAAGTGACCCGATGACATATTAACCCAGCAACTGTTCCTGGAAGCTTGAAGTCCCGTAATTCTCCTGTGTTTGGAGGACTGTTATTGGACAGTTATCAGTTAATGTTTTGTGCCTGTTATTGTTTTGTTGTGGTTTTTTTTTTTAGGGATGGATGGAAGGTGTTATACCTGAAGGATTCCACATGTACTGGCACTTTAAGGCTGGCTCCACCCAGCAGTGATGACAAGGGTCAAGGGGCATAGTAGCCATCTTAGAGAGAGCACATGTAGAAAGCAGAGATATGTAATGTCCTGAGATGCATGTTCCAGTGTACAGCCTGTACTGAATAAACATCCATTGTTCCAGACCAGAGTCTTGTGTCCCTCACAACACAGAGGATATAACACTCAGGAACAATATCCCCCCCCTGTAAAAATAGATCCCCTCCAGCAACAATAGATCCCCCAGCAACCAGCTTAAATAGACCTTCCAATACACCCCAGCACCACTTGCCATTACATACATTCAGACCTGGAGGTGCCGGAACTGCGTTACCCCGCGTTCCTGCTGAAAAAAAGCCCTGCCAGTAACACAGACTACAATAATAGTGCATGGAAAATGAAGTCAGCTATTTTTCATATATTTTTTTTTTTTTTTGACGGGATGTAAATTCTCTGCTTACTTCTTTTGTTTACAACCTAGCGATTGCATTTTCTTCGATTTTTCAATGCTGCATTCAGATTTTGCTTACATAAACGTATTTAAACACGGGCACACATAAAAAACATGAAAATGTAAGTACAAAATAAATCTGTTTACACCCTAGTCAAAAATAAAAAATGTATCTAACATATGCCGGTGTATATGCCCTCTTATTAGGTAATATCATATATAAAAAAGAATAAAGAAGAATGTCAAACCGTTACATAAACATGAAACTGTAAATGTTGCTTTTTTTTTTCCAAATCTGCAAGCATTGGGCTAAGCAAATGATTAAATATTGTTCTAACGCACAAACAAGTGACTCATTTTGCGGTGCAGTCTACTCCTGAGTGCCGTGCGTTATTTATTACATACTCTGCCTTCATACAAAGGCTTTAATTAGAGACAGTAAAGAGGATTTCAGGCAATGAAGAGAAGAGGCTTTCATTTGCATTAAACTGATTATAAACAGACTCATTTCAAGAAAGGGCAGAGGGAGAAAAAACAATAAGGACATCATAACTATGTTTATCAATTCCATGCTATTAATGGTGTGTCTACACCAGCATGAGGAATAACCTCAACATGATAAAAATGCTGATAGGCGCATGGATTCATTATGCTATCACAAGTAATTGCCATCAATCCCTATTTGCTTCACTTTTTTTTTTCTGTTTCATACAAAATTGATGCTCATACAGAGCAGTGGGGAGGAGGTTGAGGGTTAAATAGATTTGTGCATATGTAAAGGGAACAGTTTATTATGCTCTTTTGCCACTTTCATTTTGTCCAAGGCTTTATTGCTCCCTCCAAATAACTCTTATTACATTACCTTGGTCTGATTCTCCAGGTACTTTAGTTCAATGGCTAGATTAACCCGGCAGCGACAAGCAATGCGGCGAGGAAGCAGACATGGTTGTTTCAGTTATTTGATACCATTGTTGCACACTCAGACGTAGCGGCTTGTGATCGATTTAGGTATGAGCCATCGCAAAAAAAAAACACAAGCGATTCCTCATCTGTAAAAAGAATGCAACACAGACGATATTTTACCGCACTTTGTGATCGGATGAGAATATTGATCAATGTTATGACCTATAGTAAATTAAGGTTTAAAAGGAATAGAGAAAAAATGACTTTTTAGGCACATGAAAATGTAATAACAACTTTAAATATTTCACAGAATATAACATATAATACAAAAAGATGCATCCAATAATAGATAACACAAAAAAGTAGAAAAATCAAATATAGAAAAAGGCCTTGTGGTTGATGCCAGTGGATTACTGATTAACTGATTACTGATTAAAATTGTATAGAAAACTTGCTGCGAGGGTGTTTACAATAGACATGTGCACACTGAAATATTTTGTTTCGGATTTTCGTCTGAAAAATTTATTTATTTAGTTACTCCCGAAATTCGTTTTTATTAATTTCATTTTTCGTTGGAAATTCGTCCGAAAATCTGAACGAATTAAGGTTGAATCTGTCATTGAAGGCTTACGGTGTCTTTCGAATGTTCAAAGAAGATTCGACGGAGCAGCGAAACTGTACGACGTCGCAATCATACTTTTCCGGTCGAATGTTCCGCCTACAAGTAATAATTATATTTTTTAATTATTATTACTAGTCAACCAACAATAGAATTTTTCTATAGCCTATGGGCCGAGCATTTTCCCGGAAATGTATGATTGCAGCTTCGTATAGTTTAGCTGCTCCGTCGAATCTTCTTAGAACATTCAACAGACTCCATAAGCCTTCAATGACAGATTCAACGTTTTTCGATGCTTTGTCGAATCTTCGTTGTTCATGTTGAATTGTCAAGTTGGTTCTAGCTATTTTACTGCTCCTCCTCTTTGGTTACAATCAGCCAATAACATTCATCATCATCATTATTTTTATTTTACATCCCCCACCCAATTCCAGCAGCGATCTTTTCTCTCTATAATGTCGAATCTTTTCTCTCTGTAATGTCAAATCTTTTCTCTCTATAATGTCGAATCTTTTCTCTCCATGTAGAATAATCTTGGACTAATAGAGTTAAGGTTAGGCACATTCGACCGACGAAAACAAATATAAAGCATTTGTTTATGTCGGATCTTTCGGTTTTCGTATTCTGTGCGTTCGTTTTCGTTTGTTAAAACGATAACGAAAATACCTGAAATTCGGACCAAAATGCATTCGGACGAAAACTAATGCACATGTCTAGTATAGAATAGCGATGCCCACACTGAGTAGAGAGAGTCTTCTGGGTATATATCCACTGGGTCCTTAGAAGAGTTTTAAAAATCGCTCTACATGTTTCGCGATCTAAACAATCGCTTCCTCAGGAGATTCTAGGTTTTAAAAAAAAACATTTCTCAGCTAGATAATGGTATAATACATACAACAAACTGTGTATTGACATAAAAAAGCATTGGTATATGTAAAAACTCACCAAAGAAATTGGTGCAAATTGAGAGTGTTGGACAGTCAAACTCGCCCTACACCTGCAGTAGCCACGTGCAACACCACCACAAAGGAAACCAAAGTATTGGGGTAGTAGACCGCCGGGCCCCAATTGCCAACCAAGAAGGCCTGTATAGACAATTTGTGGAAGGAATATGGGGATGCACCAGATAGCTAAATGATTGTAAAAAAAATTGTAAGACGATTAACTTGCTATATTGAAAGTTTGAGAGGACACACATGTTCTAATAGGGAATAATGTGTCAAATACTTACGTTAACGATAATAGTATAAGGATAGCTAAAAGGCCGCCTAGGACTGGATGCAGAATTCCTGGATTAAAGGGAGATATTTCTATGAATGAAAAGAAAAGGGGAACGTATTTTGCTTGTATACTTGTACTCAGAAATGCCCATCATTTTTCTTTTTTTTTGTGTATTCTATTATTGGATGCATATTTTTGTACTTTATGTTATATTCTGTGAAATATAAAAATTTGTTATTACATTTTCATGTGCCTAAAAAGTAAAATTTTCTCTATTCCTTTTAAATCGAAATACTATCAGGATGTGGCATTTTGTTAACGAGGGCGTTGATTACCACCCAAGGGCACCTGTAATCATTATACAATCTATATAGTTAATTAAACCAATCTGTTAAAAACCATCAGGTAATCGTTTTAACCACTTCAACCCTGGACCATTTTGCTGCCAAATGACTAGGCCACTTCTTGCGATTCGGCACTGCGTCGCTTTAACTGACAATTGCGCAGTCGTGCGACGTGGCTCCCAAACAAAACAAACAAAATTGAAGCCCACAAATAGAGCTTTCTTTTGGTAGTATTTGATCACCTAAAAAAAAAAATTTTTTTTTTAACTTTTTGCTATAATAAATATCCCCCAAAAATATATAAAAATACAAATGTTTTCCTCAGTTTGGGCTGATATGTATTCTTCTACATATTTATGGTAAAAAAAATCACAATAAGCGTTTATTGATTGGTTTGCGCAAAAGTTATAGCATCTACAAAATAGGGGATAGATTTATGGCATTTTTATTAATTTTTTTTTTACTAGAAATGACGATGATCAGCGATTTTGTGACTGCGACATTATGGCGGACACATCGGACACATTTGACGCTATTTTGGGGCTATAAAAATGCACTGATTACTGTATAAATCTGACTGGCAGGGAAGGGGTTAACAACTAGGGCGCAAGGAAGGAGTTAATTGTGTCCTAGGGAGTTATTCTAACTGTTAGGAGGCATTGCTATGAGTGACACATCACTGATCGCTGCTCCCGATGAGAGGGAACAGACAATCAGTGACAGTGTCACTAGGCAAAACGGGGAGATGCCTTGTTTATACTGGCCTCTCCCCGTTCTGCAGCTCTGTGACCCGATGGACACATGCCGAAATTGAGTCCGCGGTTCCCGCGGGTACGGTCACGGAGCTCGCGGGAGGAACGCGCGTGTGCCCGCACGGCGGGAAATTCAAAGTGACGGAAATATACGTCACTTTGGCCAGCTGCGCCATTCTGCTGACATATATTGGTGTGAGCCGGCCATTAACCGGTTAATGATCCTTGAAACATATACAGATATCGGTTCGATCAATCAGAAGCGATCAACAAAATTCATCCATTAACAATCAACTTTGAAAAGTCTAAAGTAATCAATTATACACTAAATTGATCAAATGGAGGGTCTTTGGTCTCCGCTTTTTAATCAATTTGATCAGTTTAATCACTTTTAATTAGAGGTGCACCGAAATGAAAATGTTGGTGATGAAACCAAAACCGTAAGTTTAACAAAAAACAGGAGATCGCCCTGGGACTTTAGATGAGGTGAATGCAGTTAGCCCACAATTGACAGAGTAAATGCAGTGTCAGGTCACCTGTGGCCAGATGACAAGTGCACCCCGTTGCGGTCAGGGGTGCACCACAGGGTAGTGAACCTTATAGCCGACTGCTGCGGACGGACCACAGAGCGGATATGGAGGAGAGGTTCGCTGGGGCACAAGCGGGTATCCTACAGGCAGCTTGAGCCCAAGATTTCCCAGGGCGCGGAGTCTAAGACCCAGCTTGGTGTTCGCCAGAGCCTCTAGTGGTAAGGATGGCCTTCGCTGCAGCTGGATCCAGGTCACAGCCCCTGGAGTCCCCTAGGTCACGCTCTGTAGGGAGAGAGGGGAAGCAGCACACAGGACACAAGCGATCATGGAGGGTAAGCCAAGGTCGGGGCAACAAGCAGATATGGATTAACCAAGGGACAGGCCAAGGGTCAGAGTCACAGGCAAACAGGAGAAGTCGGAGACAAGCCAAAGTCGGTACACAGAGATATTAACGTAGCACACGGCAAGCAGGAACACAAGCTAACAAACAACGTTGTACAACAAAGCAGACCTGCAGTGCACTAGTTAATATAGAGTTCCTGTAATGACCTGGGGTGGAGCCATACAGGGGGGAGAGATGATAAAAGGCAGCCAGATAAGGAAGTCTGGCCTCTAATGAACACATGGAGAGGAGGTAAGCTGCCAGACATACTACATATCCATGACATGCAGTCTCAAAATGTATTAAAATTGTCATGCAAACATAAACATGAATCATAGCCAAGCCACTGAAATGATACATACAGTAAAAAAATGTCATTACACGTATCATGGTATAAAATGTAAATTGCATAGTACACAGGCATTAAAAGTATCCCAACGTGTTTCGCAAGATCATGCTCGCTTCAGCGGGGTAGATGCGTGTGTAGTACATCTGTAGGGGGTATAATGAACCAAATAAGTATCAACACAGAGATGGTATCGTGGCAATTAATCAAGAGGGTCCAAAATGCATGGCCCTATACTCATCAAGGGCTGGATCAGACCGCTGGATACCCAGAGGTGGCAGTAATGTCCGTCGGCCACCCGCGATCGCTCCACAGAGAACCAGAACAGGGATCTGTCAATGTAAACGAACAGATCCCCCATTCTGACAGAAGAGTCAAGAGAGATCTCTCGCCTCTTCCAGTCAGTCCCCCCCACAGTTAGAAACACCTCCCAGGGACACACTAACCCCTTGAGGTGTTAACCCCTTCCCTGCCAGTGACATTTATACAGTAATCATTGACTATTTTTAGCTCTGATCGCTGTATAAATGTGAATGGTCCCTAAAAAGTGTCAAAAGTGTCTGATCTGTGCCCCGCAATGATGCAGTCCTGCTAAAAATCGCAGATCGCCGCCATTACTAGTAAAAAATAAATAATAAAAGTGCCAAAAATCTGTCCCCTACTTTGTAGAAGCTATAACTTTTGCGCAAATGAATCAATATATGCTTATTGCGTTTATTTTTTATTACCAAAAATATGTAGAAGAATACATATTTGGCCTACACTGATGTAGACATTTTATTTATTTTTTGGATATTTATTATAGCAAAAAGTAAAAAATATAGTATTTTTTCTTCAAAATTGTCACTCTTTTTTTGTTTAAAGCGCAATAAATCAAAACCGCAGAGATGATCAAATACCACCAAAAGAAACCTCTATTTGTGGGGAAAATAGGACATACATTTTATTTGAGTACAACGTCGCACGTCCGCGGAATTGTCAGTTTAATCGACGCAGTGCCCTATCGCAAAAAATGGCCTGGTCATTAAGGGGGCAAATCCTTCTGGTCCTTAAGTGGTTAATATCATGGATTTAAATGAATATGAATTTATTGTTGGCCATTATCAGCACATTTAGAAAATCTCATCCCCCAAAATTCTATGTATGTCTTCACACTGGTCCGCTGCGCTTCCATTGTGGTGTTAAAAAATCTTGCTTGCTTCATTTTTGGTTAGTTAAAAAAAACTTACCTCCCTGTTGAAATGCAATGCAAATCCATCAATAACGCACCCGTTTTGATGAGTTTTTTTTAATCACATAGCATAATTTTCGGCTGCCGAAATTTCGGTGCAATTATACTTTGCTAGATGTGCTACAAACTATTAACATAGTTAATGTATCTTTGTCACATTAACATAGCTACTAGAACTACAATTTTAGGAGGCACTGAGGTATCGCTTATATTTAAGTTACAAAATGTGAATTTTAAAAGAAACATAGGGCCAGATTCACATAGAATTCCGGCGGCGTAACGTACTGCATTTACGTTACACCGCCGCAAGTTTTATGGGCAAGTGCTTGATTCACAAAGCACTTGCCTGTAAACTTGCGGCGGCGTAGCATAAATCCGTCCGGCGCAAGCCCGCCTAATTCAAATGGGGCGTGTATCATTTAAATTAGGCGCGTTCCCGCGCTGAACGTACTGCGCGTGCTCCGTTTTAAAATTTCCCGCCGTGCTTTGCGCGAAATGACGTTGCACCGACGTTATTTTTTGAACGTCGACGTGAGTTACGTCCTTTCCTATTCACGGACGACGTACACAAAAAAAAAAAAAATTTGAAATTCGACGCGGGAACGACGGCCATACTTTAACATGGCAAGTCTAAAGATAGGCCGCGAAATACCAGCTTTAACTATACGACGGGAAAAGCCGACTAGCGACGACGTAAGAGAATGCGACGGCCGCGCGTACCTTTGTGAATCGCCGTAAACAGCTAATTAGCATACCCGACGCGGAAAACGACGCAAACTCCACCCAGCGGGCGCCGAAGTATTACACCTACAATCCAAAGCGAAGCCGCACGCCTGTCGGATCGAAGCCCAAAGCCGTCGTATCTTGGTTTGAGGATTTAAACTAAAGATACGACGCGGCAAATTTTAAATTACGCCGGAGTATCAGTAGATACTTCGGCGTATTTCTTCTGTGAATCTGGCCCATAATTTATTACAAACGTATAAAAATCGATCAATTCAATTAAAAGTTTCTGTTTTCGGGAGTGCATGGCTAACGGTGACACCATCCACAACCAGTAGATGAAAGAGCCAGTTCCTGCAATACTGTAAGAAAAAACAGGGACCCCTCCAACTCATATGGAAAGGCCCAAACCAAGTAAGCAATTCAGGGTCACTTTACCCCCCTTCATGACCAGGTCATTTTTTGCGATACAACACTGCGTTACTTTAACTGACAATTACACGGCTGTGCAACGCTTTACCCAAATAAAATTTAAGTCCTTTTTTCCCCACAAATAGAGCTTTCTTTTGGTGGTATTTGATCACCTATGCGTTTTTTTGGTTTTGTTTTTGCACTTTGAACAAAAAACAAGACAAACAATTTTGATTTTATTTTTTATATTTTTGACTTTCTGTTATAAAACATATCGAATAAAAAAAAAATCTTAATCAGTTTAGGCCAATATATATTCTGCTACATATTTGTGGTTAAAAAAAATCCCAGTAAGCGTAGATTGTCTGGTTTGTGCAAAAGTTATAGCGTCTACAAACTATAGGATATTTTCATTTATTTATTTTTTATACTAGTAATGGCGGCGATCAGTGACTTATAGCGGGCTGCGATATTGCGGTGGACAAATTGGACACTGACTGACACTTTTGACACTTTTTGGGGACCAGTGACACTAATACAGTGATCCGTGCTAAAAAATATGCACTGTCACTGTACAACTGTGTGCCTAGCTGGTGTTTTCTTACTGTGTGGGAAATGCTTTTACGAGGGGAAGGTATAGATCCATGTCCCTGCTTTGCAGGAACACAGCATCCATGCCTTCTGTACTGACAGAATGGTAATCTGCCTTATTTACATAGGCAGACCGCCGTTCTCCCTCTGTACCAAAGAATCAGCAGGTGCCGGCAGACATAGAGTTCACTGTACCCACCGATTAGCTCCCGTTGTCACCCAATCACAGCAGGAGTGGGCTGCTGGCAGCGCGCATGCGCACCCCAGATCAGGAAGCATCGGATCACGTGCTAGGTATGTGAGCCGGCGCAGCCGTGGCCACTTCGCCGACATATAACTAAGTTATACAGTCGGCAATTGGTTTAACATGGGTACAAAAACACTCTGCATGAGTATTTTTTTTTTCCAAGGGAACTGTCATTTTATTTAAGCCCAGTGTGTATGGAGCCTTAAAGTGGTTGTAAACCCTTGTTTCCAACTTAATTTTACAGGTAAGTCTATATTAAGGCTTACCTGTAGCTAACAAGGATATCTCCTAAACCTGCACGGTTTAGGAGATATCCCTGTATTTGCATGTGCCGACATCATGCGGCACATGCACACTTAAGCCAACTGAAGCAATGGCACTATGTGCCGTTGCTTCAGTTGTACTGTGCCGTTATCGCGCGCATGCGCATGGGTGGCGTCATCGCGGCTCCGGCCAATCACAGCACCAGAGCCACGAGACCCGGAAGTCACTCTGGGACAACATGTCAGCAGCTGGAGGGGGAGACGTGGACCGCTGCGGGGGCTTCGATGAGAGGTAAGTAACACATAATCAGCTAGTATCCTATGCATACTAGCTGATTATGCCTTTATCTTGCAGGATTTCTATTTTTTCATTTTTGAGGGTTTACTTCCTCTTTAAAGTGGATGTAAACCCTCCATACACCCAGTAAAGTGAACAGCCTCAGATGATACACAGAGATAAACCAAATCTCCCTACATAAGTTTTACATTTATATCTGCTGTCTTCACATTTCTATACTGTTTGCAAAGTTCAGATGGTGTTAGGAGATTTTCTCTTCCTGTTTAACACAGAGTGTTATGTCTGGGCATCTCAGGCCTCGTACACACGACAGAGATTCTCGGCAGAATTCGCCGAGAAACTCGGTCAAAACCCGGATTCTGCCGAGAATCTCTGTCGTCTGTACAGTTTTGGCTCGATGGAGCCGCCGAGGAGCTCGACGAGAAAATAGAGAACATGTTCTCTATTTTCTCGTTGGCCGCGTTGTTCTATAGGAGAAGGCGGCCCGCCGAGCTCCTCGGCGGCTTCATCCCAAAACTCGACGAGGAACTCGACGTGCCAAGCACGTCGAGTTCCTCTGTCGTGTGTACGGGGCCTCAGAGGTGTTTTGTAACAGGGCCAGCTCCCTGCTCATCTATTTTAGCAACCTCCCCTGACAGAAATTTCAGGCTGCTTTTATCTGATGTGTCAGAGAATTTGTCAGGAGGTATCAGGCTGATAACAGAGGAACGGGTCAGGAGAGAGCTACGGGACTTAGCTCTTTGAAGAAAATGAAAATTGGTGATAGTGACTGTGCTGTGTAGCTGGGAAAGGGTAAAAAACAAAGAAAGGCCACCGAGGGCACTAACCACTAGGGTAGACAAAATACAAGCAATATACCCAAAAAAGTGATAATGTGCAAAAATTAACAAATCTTATAGCAAAATATTATAAATACACAAAAATACCAAATGTGTATATATAGTGCAAGTCCAGTAAATCAAAGTCCAAATAAAAGTCTAACGTGCAAAATAGATTATAAAGTCTTTGTGAGCGGTGATAAAATAGAAGACCACACTCCAGTGTTTGGAAAGAGCCAAACTTCGGTGCAAACACCTCCAGTGGCACAAAATGCTCACCTCAAGGCTATAGCACGGACAGCCTGAAAACTCCTTGGATGTGTCCCAAAAACACAACAGAACTTGATGGATGAAGACTCCGCATCAGATGGACATGATTGAAAAATGAAAAATGAAAGAAAAAAAGGCAAATGGCATAATACTGTGGGGATAACCTGGGAAGTAATGGATCACATGCACATGCACTCACATGGAGGCCGTGAGCAGTGGGCCTATCTCCAACGAACAGCGAGTTCGCAAAGTCCAGTCTGTGATCCTGATTTTCAGTATTCCCTCTCCTGTTACTTCCACCGTAGGGTCCGCTGGGCACTAACATATGGAATGCTCAGAGGGTGTGTATGGAAGGAAGGAGAAGGAGACACATAGTACAATTCCGCTTGGAAAAAGGTTTAATGTATAAAAAACGTATATAAAAAACTCACATTTGCAATGCACGAGAGGGTTCCAAACAAAAACGAGCGACGAGCTCGCATCCCTGCCGTCAGAGCGTGTAGGATCTAGTGCTTCCTGTCCCTGCGCGTGTCGTCACACCACGTGACTTTCTCTGAAGAAAATACTGCAGATATATATGTGCCTAACTCAAATTTCACGAATTGGGTTTACATCCACTTTAAAGTTAATTCCCTTTAACTGGTTGCCCACCAGCCGCCGCAGTTCTACGGCGGCAGGTCGGCTCTCCTGCGCGAGAGCCCATAGCTATACGTCGGCTCTCGACGCGGCCACTATGTTGCCATCATCATATTATCCAAACAATAATAATGCATTCAGGCTAACTTGTATGAGAAATGTAAAATGCATAGGACGATATCCGATGGAAGAGGATCAAAACTGTTAGATCAAGCTGTGTAAAAAAAAAAAAAGAAAAAAAAACTGGAGTGTTTTTCATCCGGTTAAACTGGAAATTATAGTGTCTGCTGAGTGAAAAAAATAAATGTTTAGTTTGTTTATTTTTATTTATTTATTAATGTATTTTTATCAGTCATCCAGCAAGGAGGCTAATTGCATTGTGTCATATACTTCAGAAGCACTATAAGAGGTTCATACACTCCCTTGTATAAGCATGTCTGCCTGCACAGGCCAATGTGACTATCCAGCTGAATGTATTATCGGATGCCTATTGTCTCCCCAGCAGTTACAATATATAAAGCAAATGCCTTATGTGGGGAAAAAAAAAAAAAAACATTGCTGTTTCCAGAGGGGAGCCAAGGGACCAATGATTTAACAACATGATTTCATCTTCTCCAACCACGCCTGATATATAATTTATTTCCCTTTGAATATAATTATTTGCATTCCCTTTGCTTTCGCTACAAGTCTTTGTAGAGCATCCCGGCTGCATAACAAACATTTGCCTCAGCTACGCCTGTATGGGTTAAACGCTCAGTTGACTGGTATGATTACGCTTGTTCAAATTAATCTATATTTTGTTTTTTTACTGTACACATAATACTGACATGATATATGTCAATATTAACCCATAACGTTAAAAAATTGAGGACTACATTTTGGAAATGAATATATTTCTTCCTGATTCCTTAAAAGGGGTTGCAATATAGCTAAAAAAAAAAAGAATCGAGGACTACAATTTGGAAAATAATATATTTCTTCCTGATTTCTTAAAAGGGGTTGCAATATAGCTAAAAAATAAATAAATAAAAAAATTGAGGATTACGTTTTAGAAATTAATATATTTCTTCCTGATTCTTTAACTTCTTGGAGCCCGGACCATTGTCAAATGACGGCCACAAGGTGGCTCCACAGGTCCGGTAGGTCTTCTTTTTACGGCCTCGGTTCCTCCAGCCACTGCATGCCCGGCGCATCACTGAAATGCCGATGCGCGTGCCTGGCGGCCGCGATGTCCGCCAGGTACCCGCGATCGGACGTTACACAGCCAAGGACATGTATCTCTGTGTGTAAACACAGAGATCCACGTCCTGTCAGGGAGAGGAGACCGAGGAGACCAAAGCTGTATCCCTTGTACATAGGGACACCGATCGGTCACCTCCCCCCACAGTAAGAATCACTCACAGGGAACACATTTAACCCTTCCTCACCCCCTGGTGTTGAACCCTTAGCAGGGGTAACTTTCCGCCGGAAAAAGCCGAACGCAAACGACGTAAAAAAAATGCGCCGGGCGGTCGTTCGTTTCTTAATCGGCGTAACTCCTCATTTGCATATTCGACGCGTAAAAGATATGGAAGCGCCACCTAGCGGCCAGCCTGGAATTGCAGCCTAAGATCCGACGGTGTAACACAGTTACACCTGTCGGATCTTAGGGATATCTATGCGTAACTGATTCTATGAATCAGTCGCATAGATACGACCGGCCGGCCTTAGAGATACGACGGCGTATCAGGAGATACGCCGTCGTATCTCCTATCTGAATCTGGCCCATTGTGTTTTTTTCAAAATTGACGCTTTTTTTTTGTTTATAGCGCAACAAATAAAAACCGCAGGGGTGATCAAATACCACCAAAAGAAAGCTCTATTTGTGGGAAAAAGGACATCAATTTTGTTTGGGGGCCACGTCGCACGACCGCGCAATTTTCATTCAAAGCGTGACAGTGCCGAAAGCTGAAATTTTGCCTGGACAGGAAGGGGGTGTATGTGCCCAGTAAGCAAGTGGTTTAAGGGGATTGCAATATAGCTAATAAAAAAACACCTCAATTTACGGTCAGTGGCCTGCACTGGTGCCTCTCCAACACCTATTCTGTCCCCTTTAGTTGTATTTACCTAAATGTAGGGTCAAAGTTAAATGCCTATGGAATAAATGGAACAATGTCATTTTACTTTCTTTGGCTATAGAGAAAGGCAACATACATTAAATATATTGCCCACCCATTGAAAGGGCATTTTTCATCATTAGATTCATTAATATGGTACACCTGGCAATTGATTTTTACCATTTGTGAAATTCCACTTGAGCTGTTTAGTTGGGTTTAGTTTTTTTTATGCTGTTTTAGTTTATTTTATATACTATTCTTTATGATTTAAAAAAAAAAAATCTATTTGATTGTTATTTCTGTACTGCTGTTTTTACCTTTTTTCTCTTTTTTTCCCCCTTGAAAAAAAAAACAATTATAACAAAGGGCCATTTTATGACAAGAACTTTTGAGCTTTTGTAAGAAGATTCCTGTCTCAGAAGCCATTTAGGATGCCATTGCATGCGTATGCGTAAAGGATAGGTTCACCTTTGGGAACATGTAGCATGTTCCCATTCTTGAAGCCACTCCCTGTGCCGCTGCCTCTAATGACAGCAAGCTGGGGATCTTCTCCTTGATCTCGCTGTTACTATTTTAAATGCATGCCCACCACCGGCCTTCATTATATTGCAGGAGGTTGGCTCTCTTGGGCGAATCGCTGTAGGTGTACGTTGCCCGCTTTAAGAGCTCTAGGGGGCGCGTGTTCGTGGCGCTACTCCAAAGCCAATTTGCGTGGCCGGCGGTTGTGATGTCTGCCGGCGACCCGCGATTGCTCCTCACAGAGATGGGGATCTTTCAATGTAAAAAGACAGATCCCGTTCAGGGAAGTAGAGAGAGATCTGCTGTTCCTAGTGATCAGGAACAGCGATCTCTCTCCTCCACCAGTCAGTCCCCTGTCTCTTCCTGTCAGTGTAAAAATGCCTACCCATACGAGGTACAAGCAGACAGCTCACACTGACAGTCTGCAGGAGTCCTACATAGCACCTGCTATCTGCTAATTGCAGGTGTAATCCTTTCCAGGCTCCTAGTAAATAAAATAATATATGTACATTTTTTTACCTGCAAAAATATATATTTTTTTTAAAGATTAAGGCCCAGAGTCACAGAGAGCGGGCGCACATTACGCTGCCGTAGCGCAAACAATGTACGCTACGCCAACGCAGAGCAGAGAGGCAAGCATGGAATTCACCAAGCCAGTGCTCCCAACGCTGCGCTGCATTTCGAAGGCGTGATCCCAACCCTCACCAGCACTGCCACTGATCCCACCCCCCACCAGCATTGCCACTGATCCCACCCCTCACCAGCATTGCCACTGATCCTACCCCCCACCAGCACTGCCACTGATCCCACCCCCCACCAGCACTGCTACTGATCCCACCCCCCACCAGCACTGCTACTGATCCCACCCCTCACCAGCACTGCCACTGATCCCACCCCCCACCAGCACTTCTACTGATCCCACCCCCCACCAGCACTGCTACTGATCCCACCCCCCATCAGTTCTGCCGCTCATCTCATTCCCTCCACCAAGGAGTAAAGAGAAGGAATACAAATAGAGAATACATGGAAAGGAGAGAAAAAGTAGGGGAGGAACAAAGAAAAAAGGGAGAGAAAGAATAGGATGGGGAGAAAAAAGCAAGAAATTAGGATATAGAGAGATAAAAGGGAAAGAAAGGAGAACAAAGAGAAAGAGTGGTACAGCCTACAATGTATCATAAGGGGTTTTATTACTGTACGATTGGAAGGGACCCAGGGAGCGCTAAATGTCCGTGGGTTAGGGGCGCAAATTACTTGGCCTGCCTTGGGTGCTGACAACCCGCGATACGAAAATAATTTTGCTGTTAGGGGTCCCCACAACTTTGGAAAATGTATCAAGGGGTCACGGCGCTAGCACGGTTGAGAACCACTGCTCTAAATGAACAGTGAAAAGAGAAGTAGAAGACTGATGAGATTATCTGTCTATCATTCTGATCGCTCCTACTCTCAGAACACCCCTTGTTATTACATGAGAACTGCAGCATAACTGAGCGGCTCCTCCCTCTCCCACCAAAATGAAAAAAAAAAACATTTAGGGCTACATTTAGGTAGATTGGCTTACTTTTGAGGCGGCGTAGCGTATCACATATACGCTATGCCGCCGTAAGTCAGAGAAGCAAGTGCTGTATTCACAAAGCACTTGCCTCCTATGTTACGGTGGCGTATCGTAAATGGGACGGCGTAAGCGCGCCTAATTCAAATGATGAACAGGGGGCGTGTTTTATGTAAATGACTCGTGACCCGACGTGATTGACATTTTTAATATATCCCAGTGTGCATTGCTCCAAAGTACGCCGCAAGGACGTATTGGTTTTGACGTGAACGTAAATTACGTCCAGCCCCATTCACGGACGACTTACGCAAAATGTGCCGGGCGCACGTACGTTTCTGAATCGGCGTATCTATCTCATTTGCATATTATACGCTGAACTTAACGGAAGCGCCACCTAGCGGCCAGCGTAAATATGCAAGCTGTAATCAGTAGATACGCCGTCGTAACTCTGAATCTACGCCGTGGTAAATTTAAGCGTATTCTGGAAACCAGGTACGCTTAAATTAGGCTAAGATTTGAGCGGCGTAAGTCTCCTACGCCCTAAGATACGACGGCGTAGGAGACTTACGCCGCTCAAATCTTAGCCTAATTTAAGCGTACCTGGTTTCCAGAATACGCTTAAATTTATGACGGCGTAGATTCAGAGTTACGACGGCGTATCTACTGATTACGCCGGCGTAACCAGGGCTCAAGGCCCAGCTCGAGTCACTGTCAGGGGCAGGCGAACCTTAGTAATCCTTTATGTTACTGGCCGCTTCCTGTATAAGGATTCATCGGGTAGTGTGCGGGTATTCCGTCACTTCCTTGATGCCGCAATGTCTCCTGGGAGCTTTTGTCATTGTTCCCAGGAGACATTGCGGAGGTCTGCCGCGAGTTATCGCAGGATTTAGAAAGAACTGCCAGTAAAATAAAGGATTACTAAGGTACAATGGGTCGGAAAAAAAACAAAACATGCGGTTTAGTAATTATGCATATGAGCGTATCATTTTTTTTTTTTTGGTGGGGGAGTGGATCTTGGGTGGGAGTTCCCACACTTTTTTCCCAGGACTTGACCTCTGGGCGTAACTGTCTCTGAATCTAGCCCTTAATGATATACTAAGGAGGACAAATCTGTTTGGAGCTCAGCTTTAACATTTTTTTTTAACTTCATTAAAAGCTTACTTTGAATATGAGAAATAAAACCTTTTGTAAATTGTCAGAACTACAAAGTACAAAAGAGATCATTTTGATATCATAGTTAAAAAAATAGAAATAAATCGGTGAACATTATAAAAGCTTAAATGCGTATTGTAAAGCATTAGTAAAACAGAGTGAAATATATGTTTTGTGTTCTTTGTTTCTTGTGACGGGCATGAACACAGAATAACCATGTGTTCAGGGAATGGCTTGATCTCTTAACATAATAAAAGTAAGAGAGCACTGGGGCTGTGGGGAGACAACATGGAGTGTTCCTACTTCCCTCTACTGTGACCAATGAGCAGGAAGAGGCTTCTCAATTAGCTCAAGGTTGTAGAAAATACAGAATATCTGTCCCAGATATTGTTACAGCTTGCTGTCATTGATTTATGAACATAGCATAAAGAGGACTCCTGGAAGCAGTGTGGTAGAAAAAAAAAAAATCTAGCATATAAAAATAAAAAAGAAATCAGCCTTTCCACTCATCACAAAGGCAATTTACTAGACTCGAGGCACAAATATAAACTACACATGTAAAAGAGAGAAAAGTACCTTAATTTAATGCGTTCAGGTAAAATATTTAACTGTAAAACAAGCGAGGCGCTTCAATTATTTTTATGTCTAACATGCATTAGTATATTTTATTGTATGACCTTATTGTGTTTGTATTGTTTTTTTTTGTTTTTGTTTTTTATTCCATGTGTTGTATATTTTTCCACTCTTTTATAGTAGGATACTCTTACAATATATGATCACATACTTTTTTTTATTGTATAAGATAACATCTCATTTTTATGAGCAGATTCTCGAATTGTTAAAGCTTTCTTAACCAAGCATCCTAAAATGCACAAAGTTTGGGCATCCTGAAATATAGCTAGATGTATTATGTAGAGAATCTAAAATGACTACTAGCTACTGTATTATTACTATAGCAAGGTTATATAAAATAACATATACAGTGAAACCTCGGATTAATGAGCGCTCCACAATACGAGCATTTTAAAAATAAATCCTGACTCGGTTTGAGAGTGTTGTCTCGCAAAACAAAATTACGCCAGATTGCCCCCCCCCCCCCCACTGCCTCCCCACTTACCTTTCTCGGTCGGCCATCCTCGGATCTTCCTCCACGATCCCTCGATGTAGTCCCGCCCTCGATGTTGCTTCAGCCAATCAGGTTACCGGTAACCAGATCCGGTGAACCTGATTGGCTGAGACACGTGTCAGTGTTAACCAGGGAACGCACCCCTGTGCGTCCCCTGGTTAACTATTTGGAAGTCGATTACAGCCCTCAGGCTGTAATCAGAAAGCCTATCAGAGCCGCTGGCTCTAATGGACACTTCCACAGCCAACCAGCTGCTGCTATTCAGATTGGCTGGTGCTCACCAGGGGGCCGGCCATCTGAATAGTGGGCAGCAGCGACAATACATAGAGATTCATGCAATGCATGAATCTATGAATTGTTTTCAGTGGCAGTGCAGGAGAGAGGGGGCGGCGCTCCTGCGCCCACTATCGACACACCACCACTGGGTGTCAGAACCAACAAGGAGAAGGAAATCACCTCACACCCTTAGGGAAAAGACAGAAAAGTGTCCGGCAGTCCGATCACCAGATGGATGGATCCTTTCCACAATGCAGTGGGATGATTCCTGCATGAATCACATGCGGTGTCCTGCACTGTGCAAACCCAGGCTCAGATATTGTTGCCCCAGGTCCCTCACTAACACTTGACCACAGCATCTTAGCTGTAGCGGACTGTGGTGGGATGCTTACTGGTTGCCTTTGTCTGAATGTCACTTCCAAAGGTTCTTCTTCTGAGATTCGGTCACAAGACTGACCACACCGAGAACCCAGGGCAGCTGTTTCTTCAGGTTAGGTATTTACACTTTATATTTTAGCAAGACTGGTGACATCCATTTAATATAACATTAGATTAGAGATCCACTTTATGTGACATTTATTTGGTGATGACGAAAAGGATATCTTTATTCAGCACAACTGTAGTCTGGGTATGGGTCAGGTCACAGAAGCTAAAAGATGATTTCCAAGACTAATTGGAATCCCCTACCCGTTTCACATCCATCTATTTAGGAGTGCTTACTTCTTAGGCCTCGTACACACGACCGAGGAACTCGTCGGAAAAGACACATCGTTTTCCTCGACGAGTTCCTTGTTAGGCTTGTCGAGAAACTCGACAAGCTTTCTTTGCGTACACACTGTCAAGACCAAATCTCGTCGTTCTCAAACGCGGTGACGTACGACACATACGATGGCAGGGGAAGTTCGATTCCACTGGCACAACCCTTGGCGCTGCTTTTGCTAATCTCATGTTACTGCGTGTTAGGTAAAAGTTTGGTAAGAGATGATTCGCGCTTTTCAGTCTGTTACAGCGTGACGAATGTGCTATCTCCATTACAAACGCTACTTCTACCGAAGGTGCGCTCCCGTCTCATACTTTATTCTGAGCATGCACAGGTTTCTAAGCATACACACGAACGTGTTTCTCGTCGAAAACCAGCCCGACGAGGAACACGACGAGGAAATTGAGACTGCCGTTGAGGAAAATGAGAACTTGTTCTCTTTTTTCCTCGTCGAGTTCCTCGACAGTTTTCTCGATGAAAAGCATACACACGACCGTTTTCCACGGCAAAAAAGATCTGCCACCAAGTTTCTTGATGGATTCTGTCGAGGAAAACAGTCGTGTGTACGAGGCCTTACACCCTCTAAAAACCCTTCCCGTAACTTCTTACTTAAAGCGGAGTTCCAACCACAATTAGCATTTTTTAAATGTATGTCCTTTCATCCTGCGTTTTTATAATATAAATCTGGTCACTTACTATTTTACAATCCGCCACCGATCTGCATAGTTATTCAAAAAAGATTGTTTATAAAACTATATCTACACCGTCTTTTAGCTTGTGGGAATTGTGAAGCCTACAGGCACTTACTTCCTGGAAGTCTTGGATTGGGAGTGATAATTGGGTAGTGCACTGCATCCTGGGAAATGATGACACACATTTCCCAGGAGCATTAGAGGGAGATGATGTCAGAATGCTAGGTGGTTTCAAAGGCAGATTTCGTGGGACCGCATAGCAACAGGCATTTCCAGATGAGTAAAAAAAAAAAATCTTTTTTTTTTTCTTTTTTAGTCGTAAGCTACAGTTTAAAGCAAAATTTTTTTTAATGGAACCTCCACTTTAATTTAGTGGATACGAGTCAGACAACTGATAGGCAGTGATTCCTATTCCTGGAGTTTAAAGTGGGTGTTCAATTTTTAGTTTTCCCAAAATAGTTTACTTTGGCTGAATCATTGGTATGTTTTGCTTGTTTTCCAACACTAATTTACTACTTGATTAATAAAGTGTTTTAAATTATCCTAAAATAAGTGTACCTTACTCAAAAATGTTGAGGGTGTTATATTTGATGTATTACAAGCGAAACAAGGTGGTCTATGGGGCATGGATATATTATTAGCATGATAACTGTCATTAAAGGTCAGCTATCACCCTCTAGGAACTCTCCCCTCCCTGTGACTACAACATAGTTAAAATTGTGAGCTGCTAGAAAATAATAATTATAATGTATAATGTACTACACCCTCAGCTGCCAGTGCCAACCGACACTCTCATATAAGTGTGCTATTATGCAATTATACCACCAACCTCTTACTGATTGGTTTGTTTGCTTACTAACATTCCACAGCATATATCACCAGCACACCATCAAAATAATGTCTAAAGATGTATTAAAGTGATCACATCACAGCAGTAAATTGCAATTTAATAATAGCAATTTACTGCTGTGATGTGATCACTTTAATCGTGTTTTTTATGTTATTTTGAATATCTGTTGTGCACTGCATCCCTAGAAATGTCCACTCACCTGCCCGCATTTGGAAATGAGTTGAGGGCGAGTGTGGGGCTGGGGTGGACTGGGCTGGACAGTTTCCTGGCTGATCGCTTCTGGCAGAAGGCTATTCTGATGCAGCACCGCTTCTGCCAGAAGTGATCAGCCAGGAAGCTGTCGGGAGGATTGCTGGACAGATCACACAGAGCGGGAATCTCCGGCTGTGACACAAGCTTTGATATAAAAAACCGCTGGCCGCTGCCCACTGTCAAACAAAGTCCTGCCTTCTGGTCGGGACTTGTTTGACAGCAGTCGGTGCTTCATATTAAAGCAGTGTCACAGTGAGGGATCCCCAATCTGTGTGATGCCACCGGCAATCTTCCCGATTCCTCCATGTCATTCCTGCTGCAGTGATGGGTACTGATGAGGTTGCAGTTATGGGCACTGATAGGCTGCATTGATGGGCACTGATAAGCACTGATGAGGCTGCACTGATGGGCACTGATACGGCTGCACTGATGGGCACTGATGTGCTGCATTGATGGGCACTTATAAGACTCCACTGATGTCCACTGATATGGCAACACTGATGCCAATGACACGGTGGCACTGATGGCCACTGATAAGCTGCCCTGATGATGGGCCTGCACTGATAAGGCAGGACTGATATGCTGTACTGATGGGCACAAAATTTCAAGTCCTGAGCTACTAGCCAGGCCTCAAGAGTTACTCGCCACCAGTTGCCCCACCCAATTCATACACTGCCCTGCGCCTAATTGCACCTGTAAGCACGCCCTTGTAGATTATCTCATGGAATGACATTGTTAAATGTTTTATGCAGAATCAAGTTACAAAATTAAATATTACCAACAACAACTTTAACAAAATGGGACAGGGCACTGGGGGCAGACCAGAGGGACAGGACACTGGGGGCAGACCAGAGGGACAGGGCACTGGGGGCAGACCAGAGGGACAGGGCACTAGAACTGGGTCTCTTCCCCATTCTCTTGCTGTCTCCTCTGCAACTCCCATCCATCCTCTCTCTCCCATTCATCTCATCATCAGGAGCCTGTGTGTGCGGCTCCACGCTTGCATGTCCCCACTTCCCCCTTTTATTCAGGCTGGCAGAGAGGAGAGGAGCTGCAGCACAGCGGGAGGGAGTACAATCCAGCGCTGAGATCCACACAACTGCACAGCCCTTGACACCATAGCACAGCGCACACTGACAGCGCACAGCACACATTGAGGTCAGTCTGTTCACAGTGCTCAGGCTAAACTGGTGGACACTTAGTCCCCATTCACATCTAGGCATTTTGTCGCCTGTAGTGCGACGCCGCTGCCGCCAGAGGGATGAAAAGACATTGCCCTCTATGGAGATGGTTCACATCTCCACGCCGAACGCCTGTCGCCTGCCGCCTGAAAAAAGGTCCCGGACCTTTTTTTCAGGCGGCTTTTGGCGTTCGGGAACCATCTCCATAGAGGGGCACATCTAGGGGCACATCTAGGCGGACAATCGCGGCGTTTTGTTGCCGCAAATCGCGGTACAAAACGCCACGAATTTGTCTGCCTAGATGTGAATGGAGCCTTACATGGAGCACAAGGAGAAGAAAACTGCACAAACTAGAAGGCTGCCGCTCTCATGTCAGGGCAACTTTCAGTGAGCGCTGCACCGGAGTGGTAATTTTTGCAATCCTCCACCTCACTCATTACTTTCTGCTCTCCAGCTACATTGGTCGGGGCCCGGGGGAGGGGAGCAGGCTCAGAGAGGTCATACTGTTAGGTCCCATGGCTTAATGAGAATTGTAAGGAGAGCACCTGTGTACTGCTCTGCCTGTGCGTGGCTCAACAGACTACTTTTCCCGAGCATGCACCTTTCCTCTTCGGCCGCCAATCTCATCTGGACTCTAAGTGTAGGCACAGATTGGAGGGAGATTGGTCATGCAGCCCTGTCATCACTCGCCGCCAGCCTAAATCCACTCGCCAAATGCTAGTAGGCGAGTGGAAATTTTGAGGGCTGATGTAACTATATATTGGTGTCCTCGAAAAAAAAATTGAAGCAGTCCTGAAGTCAAGATTTTTTTTAACATGTGCAAACTTTTGGTCTTACAGCTTAGTAAATTATGGCCTGATTCTTGAGTGTTGTTGGGCCCTGAATTGGCTTCCACTCCTTTAGGTAGATTCAGGTACGTTCGCGTAACTTTGCGGCGGCGTAGCTTAAGGAATTTAAGCTACGCCGCCGTAAGTTAGCGAGGCAAGTACATGATTCACAATGTACTTGCCTGCTAAGTTACGACGGCGTAGCCTGAATCGGCGGGCGTAAGGGCGCCTAATTCAAATGTGTTTGAGGGGGGCGTGTTTTATGTTAATGGCGCTTGACCTCACGTTTTTTACGTCTTTTTTTAACTGCGCATGCGCCGGGCGCCTACATTTCCCAGTGTGCATTGCGGATAAGTACGCCGTACGGGCCTATTGATTTCGACGTGGACGTAAACGACGTAAATCCCGATTCATGGACGACTTACGCAAACGACGTAAAAAATTCGAATTTTGACGCGGGAACGGCGGCCATACTTGACATTACTATTCCGCTAGGGCTAAGCTCTAACTATAGGCGGCCTATCTCTAACGTAAACGGTGTAAAAGTACTGCGTCAGCCGGGCGTACGTTCGTGAATCGGCGTATCTCCTCATTTACATATTCTATGCCGACCGCAATGGAAGCGCCACCTAGCGACCATCCAAAATATTGCAATCTAAGATAGGATGGCGCAAGCCGTCGTATCTTAGATATGTTTAAGCGTATCTCTGTTTGAGCATACGCTTAAACATAAGTCGGCGTAGATTCTGAGTTAGTTCGGCTCATCTACTGATAAGCCGGCCTAACTCTTACTGAATCTACCTATTACTCTTTATCTATTATTGCATTTTGTGTTTTTCCTGATTCTTGAGTGTTGTTGGGCCCTGAATTGGCTTCCACTCCTTGTGTTATCCTACTGTATCTGAGTCTCAGGGAAAAAAATTGAATGTGCAGATAATTCCTCGTTAGAAGTTTTCTGCCAGCAGCGGAAGTGTTATGTGATGAAAAATTAAATGGAAGCGGGAGAAGATTCACCTGCTGTCACAATGCCTTATTAATTTCATGTAATGCCCTGCTTTTGATCCATTTAACGACACCTCTACCTTCTACAGGTAAGGACGCCTCTGGAGGGAATGCACTTCCTGACATTCCCCGGCTGCTGGGACTTCCTGCATCACCAATGTATATGTTTTCTTGCTAATCTGCATTCAGTCAGTTTGTGATATGTAAGCTGTTTAGGTTCAATGGTGTTTCGCAAAGCACGGCTTATTGGGGACTAGAATTTTCTCAAGGGTAAAACGCAAGCTCTACATCAAAGCCTGATTGAGCAGAAAATATGTGCTAATGTTCACAGCGGTGCTCTATTATAATATAAGTATGCTTGTAAATATTCACTACGTGTTATCCTACCATTTGAACCAAGAATATTGCAGGGTCAAAGGTCACCCCTAATGCTCTCTCCAGAGGCAGCGGTTTTGAATATAACCAAATGGGATAATAGTGAGGGAGGCCCAGAGGGAGCCGTGCAGCACATTATAACGAAGTGCGCTGCGAGTTTTAAGTTTTTTTTCTTTTTTTTTTTCTTCTTCTTCTTTTTAAAACAACAAAGAGGGCAAGTAGATGACTCCTGTGCAATCATTATTAATGGAACGACATGCCTAATGTTGAGGACGATTTCCTTGCTGCAATAAATCTTATCGTTTCGCCATTACGAAGGCCTGACATTGCAGACGGAAGCTGGGACAGAACTCAGCAACATGGCAGGTGGAATGCTCTCAGTCTCTAATGCACATTATGAGGTTGTCATTTTCTTTTATGTATTGAACGCCAACATGCTTCACAAAGCTGTTCAGCCAGACAGTTCTATTGAGCTTCCGTCCCCAAGCTAGAGGATCTTTACAAGCTAATTTCTAAAAGCGCAAGCACAAACCCATATGCACTAAGGCAATGTACGCCAGAAGTGGCTACGGGCATAGAGGTCCTTGTTCTGTGTTTTTCAAAGATTTCCCTTTTTACTCAATGAGGACAATGTGAAGGTCTGACTGAATGTATGAACACAAAGTGTGACAAGGTGAGATCACTGGAGCACATGACGGCAAAGGAGTCGCCAAATGAGGCTGTAAGAGTAAACAATTTTCCCCAAAATCGAATTCTAGGTCAACCCTGTCAAAACAAGTATTTTAGGTAGATTCAGTAAGAGTTAGGCCCCGTACACACGACCGAGTTTCTCGGCAGAATTCAGCCAGAAACTCGGTTCAGAGCTGAATTCTGCCGAGAAACCCGGCCGTCTGTACACTTTCGGCCGAGGAAGCCGACGAGGACCTCGGCGAGGAAATAGAGAACATGTTCTCAATTTCCTCGTTGTTCTATGGGAGAACTCGGGCCGCCGAGCTCCTCGGCGGCTCCAGGACTGAACACGCCGAGGAACTCGATGTGTTTGGCACGTCGAGTTCCTCGGCCGTGTGTACGGGGCCTTAGGCCGGCTTATCAGTAGATAAGCCGACCTAACTCAGAATCTACGCCGACTTATGTTTAAGCGTATGCTCAAACAGAGATACGCTTAAACATATCTAAGATACGACGGCTTGCGCCGTCCTATCTTAGATTGCAATATTTTGGATGGCCGCTAGGTGGGGCTTCCATTGCGGTCGGCGTAGAATATGTAAATGAGTAGATATGCCGATTCACGAACGTACGCCCGGCCGACGCAGTACTTTTACGTCGTTTACGTAAGAGATAGGCCGCGTAAAGTTAGAGCTAGGCCCTATTGGAATAGTAATGTCAAGTATGGCCGTCGATCCCGCGTCGTAATTCAAATTTTTTACGTCGTTTGCGTAAGTCGTCCGTGACTCGGGATTTACGTTGTTTACATCCACGTCAAAATCAATATGCCTGTGCGGCGTACTTAGCCGCAATGCACACTGGGAAATGTAGGCGCCCGGCGCATGCGCAGTTCGCAAAAAACGTAAAAAATGTAAGGTTAAGCCCCATTAACATACAACACGCCCCCCTCAAACACATTTTAATTAGGCGCCCTTACGCCCGCCGATTTAGGCTACGCCGCCGTAACTTAGCAGGTAAGTACATTGTAAATCATGTACTTGCCTAGCTAACTTACGGCGGTGTAGCTTAAATGCCTTAAGCTACGCTGCCGCAAAGTTAGGCATAGGTACCTGAATCTACCTATTAGTGTTTTGTGTGGGCTCTTGTATGAAGAGCTTTCCAGGAACTCTGTCTATTTAGAAGACGTACTGTCATGGGCGTCCGCAGGTAGGGGCAGGGGGGGCAAGCTCCCCCCCTGGAATCAGGCATCAGCAAGGTGTCCACTATAGGCGTGTGCATGGGTTGTACACGTCTGAAATCTGCACCCTGTACATAGCACACACCTGGAAGCTGCACCTTGTACATATCACACGCCTGGAATCTGCACCCTGTACATAGCACACGTCTTGAAGCTGCACCCTGTACATATCACACGCCTGGAATCTACACCCTGTACATAGCACACGGCTGGAATCTGCACCCTGTACATAGCACACACCTGGAATCTGCACCCTGTACATAGCACACTCCTGGAATCTGCACCCTGTACATAGCATACGTCTGGAATATGCACCCTGTACATAGCACACACCTGGAATCTGCACCCTGTACATAGCACACTCCTGGAACCTGCACCCTGTACATAGCACACGCCTGGAACCTGCACCCTGTACATAGCACACTCCTGGAATCTGCACCCTGTACATAGCACACGCCTGGAACCTGCACCCTGTACATAGCACATGCCTAGAACCTGCACCCTGTACATAGAACATGCCTAGAATAAAGTCTGCCGTCTCCCCTTTAAAAATAAATAGTTGCGAGTCACCGCTAAGCCCCTCCCCTTCATGACATTGGCGAAAGGGGGCGGAGCACTTCTGGAATCTGCACCCTGTACATATCACACGCCTGGAACCTGCACCCTGTACATAGCACACACCTAGAATCTGCACCCTGTACATAGCACACACCTGGAATCTGCACCCTGTACATAGCACATGCCTGGAATCTGCACCCTGTACATAGCACATGCCTGGAACCTGCACCCTGTACATAGCACACACCTGGAATCTGCACCCTGTACATAGCACATGCCTAGAATAAAGTCTGCCGTCTCCCCTTTAGAAATAAATACTTGCGAGTCACAACTAAGCCCCTCCCCTTCATGACATTGTCCAAAGGTGGCGGAGCATGGGTGACCTTAAAATGACCCCCCCCCTGAAAAAAGTTCTGCAGACGCCCATGCGTCTTAGGTTGTAAGCTCTAACGAGCAGGGGCCTCTGATTCCTCTTGTACCAAATTGTATTGTAACTGTAGTGTCTGCCATTATTTTGTAAAGCGCTGCGTAAACTGTTGACGCTATATAAATCCTGTATATTATAATAACAATACATCAATAATGTAAGGCTCCTGCTCACTTTTAATTGTCATCGAAAGTACCTTTACACAAGGTTTGCCCTCAAAAAGGTTCTCAGCATCACATAGATACAAAGTAGCAGTGCCCGGACAAGGTCATGCAGCTCTCAGGGCAAAGATGCCAAAGTGTGTCCCCCCTTTCCTTAGGGGTAGGGTCAGGGCACCCAGATCCCTACAATAAACCATTGAGCCCAGGGCAGCCTCCCCTCCTGCACACTCCGTGTCCTGGCCCTGCAAAGTAGATCTTCATCCTCCTGGCTACTGGCCTGTTTAAACCCTGAGTCTGATTCAGAAGGGACGAAACAGTTCCAATGGCCTCAGCCTGGTCAGAGTGTCTGTCTATGATGGCTCTTTCTCACAGGCAGCCAGAGTGCGGTAAAAACAGGTGGCCAGACATGGCTGTACACATGCCACATCTGTGATGTTTTGCTTCATGGTTGTGGCAGTTGTAACTTGGCCTGCAGAGTTTGACAGGTGGCATCACCAGTCAAACCCCCCAAGTCAATGAGAGTGTACCATACCCGCAAGCCAAATGCATGATTCTCGGTTGTGGTGCAATATTTTTTTTTAAATTCCCCTTGTGATTAAATATATATATTTATATATATATATATATATATATATATATATATATATATATACACAGTATATATACAGTATATATATTCTGACAGCAGGGTTGTCTCCTAAATGCCTGCCAGCCACAGCTATGCCACCCTGTGAAAAGCTTTGTATCAAATAATGCTTTACTGCTTTACTGAGAACTGTAAGCACTACTACTCATGTGAAAGAGCTAGGGCATATGTGTCTGTCTACATGTTTGCGCTGCTCCTGCAGAAATCTTAGAAAAAAGGCCAAGGATCAGTGGCGGTGCATCCATAAAGGGCGCAGGAGCGCCGCCCCCTCTCTCCTGCACCGCTCTATCACCAATAGATAGATTCATGCATTGCATGAATCTATCTATGGTTGCCGCTGCCACCCCCTATTCTATCAGACATCCAATCATAGCAGAGAACGGAAAGAGTGCGGGAGAAGACATGGAGGACTCACAGCGTGGAGGACGGCACCGAGACAGGTAAGTGCCGGGCGGCCGCACACTGGCAGCATCTAATGGGGCACAGCAGCGGCAGCTGATGGGGCACACTGGCGGCAATTGGACCACATTGGCGGAAATTGATGGAGCACACTGGCAGCAATTGATGGACACACTGGAAGCAATTGATGGGCACACTAGCAGCAATTGATGGGGCACACTGGCGGCAATTGATGGGGCACAGTTGCGGCAGCTGATGGGGCACACTGGCGGCAATTGATGGGGCACACTGGTGGTAATTGATGGTGCACACTGGCAGTAATTGATGGGGCACACTGGCAGCAATTGATGGGCACATTGGTGGCAAATGATGGACACAGTGGTGGCAACTGATGGGCACAGTGGTGGCAATTTATGGGTACAGTGGCTGCATTTGATGGGCACAGTGGCTGCGCTTTATGTTTTTTTATTTTCAGTTTGTTTGTGCTCCCCCAAAAATGTTGCGCACCAGCCACCACTGCCAAGGATCAATTCAAGAAAAACTCCAAGCTAATTCCAACCGAATTAACCTGTCTAACAGTGTGTTAAAAACAGGGGTTTAGTCTGCACACATTTGCAAATACATGCGTAAGCTACAGAGCCCCGCCAAGGTACCCTGGTATCTGTAGTCCTATCACTAGCTCATGAGAGACTCCACAATGGAAGCACATGCATTCTGATGGATAGATGAAGATCAGGTGGACTGAAGGGAGCCCATCCCTTCTTAAAGGGACAGGGGCACACTGAGCACCCAGCACGTAGCACAATGGCTGCAAAGGTATCAGTGCGTTGTCTGACCAATATAACAGTAATACAAAAAATAAACCACTGCTCCCACCTATAACTGGCCATTGCAGCAAGCAGCATGTGTTAGATAAACAAGGATAAAGCCAAGGAAAACTCCAAGTTCACTTACCGACCAGCCGGCAGACAACCGAATTAACCTTTCTAACAGTATGCGTTAAAAACACAATACATTGCAAATAGGATGTGAAGATACATATACAAAGTTGTTTCTCTCCAATTTCTGATAATATTTCCGGTAACCAACATCTGGGATAAGCTTAATGGTACCCGACGCATTTCAGGATCAAAGTCCTTTCATCAGGGGTAATTATATAAGAGGATTTATATTCAAAATATGGTGAATGGCACCTTAATCAAACACATAAAATATTGAAGAATTGAGTAGAGTTGGCATTGTCAGTGGGTGGCGTGTGTGGAGGTTTTGGTTCAACCTACATACTTGGAGTATTATAGCCCACAGGTAAACCTGGTCCCTCCAATGTAAGGATATACAGCTAGAAGAAGAAGTTTTAAATCTCAAATGGGGGTCTCGCAGTACAAATCGATTAGGGATTCCTGCATCAGTGGTAAAACTGCATTAAAGTGGTCACTAACGTTCATTAAGCTGTATTCAGGGGGTCCGTGGGGCACGCCATCCACGCTAACAAAGTCTGAAGACAAGAGTTCATGTAGACAAGAAGTGGCTGCAAATAGGCTGCAGGAGGAAAGCAGCACATACATGCAACAACGGATAAAAAAAGGTGAAAACAGCATTTTGTAACAAGAATCCCTGGGATATGCAGTGACAACCAGAACAGACAAAAGGAGCTTTGGTGGGTTGGGTTGCATTATATTGTTTAGTTAGTGTACTCAAATACTTCAAAGGTATTGTACATATTGTTAAACAGCATGTGGGCTATGTAGGCACAAAACAAATAAATACTGGTACTGGTAACACTGGTATTTGCCAGAAGGGCTGGTAGACATCGAGTGTGTATGTTTTATCACAATACTGCCTTGAAGCTGAAGAAAGACCACAGTGTGTTTCGCTGGGTACATATTTTACATTATTATTATAATTTTCACCTGAATTTTTTTTTTTTTCACATTTTACAACCTCGCTGTGCCATATATTCATGACTGTTTTCATGCTCAGATTTGTAGCTTCTACCTATAGTGGTTTTCTGGGTCATTTTGTATATCAGATATTGCTGTCAGCTGAACAACCGCTAACAAAACACACATTACACTACACAGTAAGTAATAAAGAGAATGCATTTTGTTTTAAAGGGAAGTGATAATGCCTTTGGGCAAACTTTAGTTTTAAGTATATACAATTTTTAAATCAGTGTTTTGTATCTTTTTAAACTAATATTTAAAGTGACCCTATTGTTTTTATAGGGAAAGTAAAATAGTGCCACCCTGTAAATAAAAGGTTAATATGTACCTGGGTGGTGAGTCAAATCTTCTATCTTCTGTTGGAAAGGCTGTCCTCCACAAGGCACTGTGGTTTCTCTAGATGGCCGCCAAGTCACTACTGAACCTGGTGGTGATGTAGGGGCCATCTGGAGAAAGAACAGAATATGTTTGCTTTCATACTCTCTCTCTCTCTAATTAAAACGCTCTCTGAACAGAGCAGGCAGGACAGAGGAGAGGCTTGTTTATCTAAGTATTACACATGTGCACTGACGAACAAATTTGTTAATTTTCCTTTCTCGTTTCATTCATTTTCTTTTTTTCGTTTTTTTGTTCATTTGTTATGATCGAAATTCGTAAATTCGTAAATTTGAAAATTCATAAAATCGAAAAGTCATTACAACTAAAATGTATAAATTCTAAAATTTGCAAATCAGAAATCTGAAAATCTGAAAATTTGAAAATACAAAAATAAGAAAGAAAATCCGAAAAGTCAAAATAATAACTAACTAAAAATAACTAACTAAATTATACTGTAGGTATTGGAATTTTTAGTTTGGCTTAGTCAACGTAACAAATACAAAGTTATCCGTAGTAAAGAATTATGCAAAATAACGAATGCCGCATCTAAACAAATGAAACATAATTAATATATAATAATAAAAAAAGTTTTTATTATTATTTATTATTACTAATCCATTACGTTCCAATCGTTTAGATACGGAATTCATTATTTCGGATAATTCATAACTTCTGATAAATTTCTCTAACAGACAAATTTGAAAGGAAATTCCAATACCTATAATTTAGTAGTTAGTAATGGATAAGTTATTATTAGTTAGTTATTATTTCCGATTTTCAAATTTTATGGGTTTTTAATTTTCAGGTTTTCGTTCTTATTTTTCTGATTTTTACATTTTCGAATTTCCGCATTTCCGAATATTCGAATATTCGAATTTAGCAATTTACAAATTTAAGAATTTTTGAATATTCGAATTTAAGGTTTTCCTTAATTCGGAGACTTCTGAATTAACTAATTTGTTGAAATTCGTTAAAAAAATTCCTTCAGAACAAAACCAATTGCACATGTCTACTAAGTATGTTCAATAAACTTTAAGCCATATTATTTATATTTTTTTAACATAGTAGCTGAAAATAGACAGTAAAACACAAAAATTTCCCTTTTTGGCTGACTATGCAGCAGAGCTTGATTGGCATAAAATACAGATCCTCCCTCTCATTCAGGAGACTGTTAACTGAGTAACAAGAGGAGTATATCCAGAAAAATTCAGATACTTACACTACATGCATTTATTGTTTTATTTTTGATGAAGACTATTGATATTTTCCAGTGAACTGAAGAAAAATTTAACATTGGTGAACTTGAGCCATATAAGCATTAGTAATATTGTGTTAGTTACATTACCACTGACCACCACTAAAATGTTGTATTGTCAGCATGACTTGCCCTTTGCTGGCCATTATTTTTATGATGACCATTCCACGAGCGGGTGCAATTTTGAAGCGTGACATGTTGAGTATCAATTTTTTATCTTTCACAATATAAAAAAAAACGTTTAGTTTTAATTTAAAAAAGTGTATTTTTTACAAAAAAAGTGCACTTCTAAGACCACTGCGCAAATACGGTGTGACATAAAGTATTGCAACGGCCACCATTTTATTTTCTAGGGTGATAGCAAAAACAATGTATAATGTATGGGGGTTCTAAGTAGTTTTCTAGCAAAAAACTTGTTTTTAACTTGTAAACAACAAATCTCAGAAAGAAGCTCGGTCTTTAATTAATAGACATGTGCGCAACAAAAATGTTCGTATTTTTTTGTTCCGTTTCGTCTCGTTCTGTTGATTCGTAAAGATTCGTAATTTCGTAAGACTCAAGTTTTTCTATTCGGACCCCTTCGTATTTCGTAAGACGCAAGTTTTCCTATTCGGACCAATTCGTATTTTCGTAACACTTTTATTTTCGTTTATACTGAATGATTCGTAATTCTGTCTAATTTATTTTCGTTGATTCGAAATTCGTAATTTTGTTAGATAATAATTTTTGTTTAATGGATTAGTAATTTTGTACTTTCGTAAATACATAGCAACACGCGGCTAATCCATATTAAGATAGACTTTCTCTTAAGCCTCGTACACACGGTCCGATTTTTTGACAACAAACGTCAAAATGAGCGTTTTCCAAAAAATTGGACCGTGTGTACGCTCTATCGGACAAACTTTTTCAGTTTAAAAAGTCCGGCCAACTCCCTTCAGACAAAAATCCACGGAAAAGTTTGTTTGAAGTCCGATCGTGTGTACGAGGCTTTACACTGTCCAATGTCACTCAGCACAAAAGAGATAAGCTGATTGGCTAAGATATTAAGTAATCACTCACTAACTACACTGCCCAGTGCCCATTCGAAAGAACGATACAAGTACACAAATTTACGAACAGACAAAGAAACGGATTTACAAAACACATAAATGAAAATACGAACATACGAATGAAAATACGAACAGACAAAGGATTTTAAATACGGAATGCAAATCGTTCGTTAGAGATGTCATTTTCGTTCTTTTGCTTTTTCGGTGTTTAGTATTTTAGTAAGATTGTCCAATCATACGTTCGTATTTTCACTTGTTTGTTATTTTGCTTATTCGTAATACCGTAATTTTCATATTTTGGGTCTTTCAGCTTTTCGGATGTTCAAATTGATACGAATGTACGAAAACTAACAAATTCGTACGAAAATCCATTCGCTATGAACGGGAACGCACATGTCTATTAATTAAGTGATTTTAAAAGTGTTTTTAAATGTGTTCATTACCTATCTGCTGATTGTAATTGCAAGGAGCCACCTTGTAATGTTATCTTGTGTTTATGCAAACATTTTTGTTCTGTGAAAAATACTCAATAAAAACTTAAAGTGCAAAAAAAATAAACAGCTTTTAAAGTTGTAACACACATATATAAGAAAGGTTACATTGAGATCAGTTCATTTAGATAAAGGCCGAGATTCAAGTACTATAAACTCTCCCAAATTATTTGCCAGAAATGTTGTCAGATTTCAGTGAGTCTGGTACAAACTATGGGCACCCAGATGCTTTCAGTTGCCGTACAAACTATTTTGTAAATATGGCGTGCTTTCCCTTTAAGACAGAAATGACATTAATTTTTAATACACTCCGGACAACATAAGAATTCATTAAATATGGTTTCATAATAATTGGTGACAAACTCATAGATTCTAGATTGGACATTCTAATAAAGGTTATGAGTGTGCATATGCCTCATCAATCTTAAAAATAATGTAGGGAGACAGGCAATTAATGCTGCATTGTTTACTTGGCAAAGGCCGTGTCTAATTAGTCGAAAGAATGTAATAATATCCAATGATATAAAACTTATGCTGAAGGTTTTATTTTCTGCCTTTCTCTCTTGTTAACTTGGTGTAGTCTTGCGGAGGGTGACATGGGCCTGACAAAGAGGAACACAAGAGACCTTGTGTAGGGACACCAGGGTCACTACTGGGTGAGGTCATTAAGGTTGTGGAATGATGAGGTGCAGAGTGTAATGACCCATAATAACCACTTAGATATGAGTTTTCTGAAGTCAGATCACTAAAAGATGATTTGAATGATTGTTGAATCCAATCTGTTCCATTTACCTAAATATTATCAGGCAAGCTTACTGTAGCAAGATTTAATAAAGTTGACCATGCACTGATCGAAAATCAGCCAATTTAGCAGGGATTAGCCCAATTTTGTTTAGTGTGCACTCCTCCTCTTTACATGTTGATCCTTTGATTGATCTGTCAAAGGGACATAATGTATAGACATGTGCATGACAAAAAAAAAAATAGTTTTGCGTTGTTTAGATTCGTTAATCTTTATTTTTTTGAGTAGAATTAGACAAAATTGGTCCACACAACTACAAATGTATATTACAATACAAAAATAAAACAATCAATCCCAAATACTGCAGTGATTGCACATATCAGTCTTTAACCCCCCTGACGGTAAACCCGAGCGTGACTCGGGGTTGGTTTTCAATGCTAAAATCGGTATACCCGAGTCACGCTCGGGGTGGACGTGCAGCGGCGCGGCTTACCTTTTGCTGGATCCACGGGCAAATTACTCACCTTGTCCCTGGATCCAGCGATGCCATCCCGCTGTGTGAGCGAGCGGGACCACCTCGCTCGATTCACAGTCCCCGTGTGACGCCGATCTCCGTTCCCTGCGACGTTACGACGCACGGGAGCGGAGAACGGCGCCAAATTCAAAAAAGTAAACAAACACTTTACATACAGTATACTGTAATCTTATAGATTACAGTACTGTATGTAAAAAATACACACCCCCCTTGTCCCTAGTGGTCTGCCCAGTGTCCTACATGTACTTTTATATAATAAAAAATGTCATTTCTGCCTAAAAACTGTAGATTGTCCAAAAGTGTCCCTTTATGTCAAAAATGGTTTTAGATCAGCTAGAAAACAGTGATAATAAATTATAATCACTTGCAGAAATGTGCGATAGCGATTTGTGGGGAAATTCGTCATAAAAAAAAAAATAATGACAGCGACAATTCTGCAACTGAGCAAATTTCAGTGATTTTGAGTTGATTACATTATTGAATAATTTTTATTATAATTATATTATTATTTGTTATAATTATTTATAATTATTTATTATATTATAATTTATAAGTTTGTTTTAAAAAAAAAAATCATACCCGGGATGCCTACAAGACTCTTGCTTGGTCAGATTTAAGTGAGTTATTTCTAAAAATTACAGGCCTACAGTATAAAACACCAAATTTCCTTGCAAAATAAATGTACCGCTTTTGGTACGTAATTCCAGACAGAATCATACCGCCAGGGAGGTTAACCACTTAAGCCCCGGATCAAAATGCAGCTAAAGGCCCAGGCCAGGTTTTGCGATACGGCACTGCGTCGCTTTAACAGACAATTGCGCGGTCGTGCGACGTGGCTCCCAAACAAAATTGACGTCCTTTTTTTCCCACAAATAGAGCTTTCTTTTGGTGGTATTTGATCACCTCTGCGGTTTTTATTTTTTGCGCTATAAACAAAAATAGAGCGACAGTTTTGAATTTTTTTTTATTTTTGTTACTTTTTTCTATAATAAATATCCCCCAAAAATATATATAAAAAAAAAATGTCCTCAGTTTAGGCTGATACGTATTTTTCTACATATTTTTGGTAAAAAAAATCGCAATAAGCATTTATCGTTGGTTTGCGCAAAATTTATAGCATTTACAAAATAGGGGATAGTTTTATTGCATTTTTATTAATTGTTTTTTTTTTTACTACTAATGGCGGCGATCAGCGATTTTTTTCATGACTGCGACATTATAGCGGACTCTTCGGACAATTTTGACACATTTTTGGGACCATTGTAATTTTCACAGCAAAAAATGCATTTAAATTGCATTGTTTATTGTGAAAATGACAGTTGCAGTTTGGGAGTTAACCACAAGGGGGCGCTGTAGGAGTTATGTTTCACCTAGTGTGTGTTTACAACTATAGGGGGGTGTGGCTGTAGGTCTGACGTCATCGATTGTGTCTCCCTATAAAAGGGATAACACGATCGATGCAGCCGCCACAGTGAAGCACGGGGAAGCCGTGTTTACATACGGCTCTCCCCGTTCTTCAGCTCCGGGGACCGATCGCGAGGGGGCGGCTAGAAACAAATAGCCGCACCCTCATCCCGGATTGCTCCCCGATGATTTACGACCGCCGCATGTACCGGGGGGGTCCCGATCGGACCCTCGACCCGCGGAAAGGCGGGGACGTACATGTACGCCCATCTGCCTGTACGTTCCATTCTGTGGACGTACATATACATGCGGCGGTCGTTAAGTGGTTAAAGGGGTTGTAAAGGTACAATTTTTTTCCCTAAATAGCTTCCTTTACCTTAGTGCAGTCCTCCTTCTTACCTCATCCTTCCATTTTGCTTTTAAATGTCCTTATTTAATCTGAGAAATCCTCACTTCCTGTTCTTCTGTCTGTTACTACACACAGTAATGCAAGGCTTTCTCCCTGGTGTGGAGTGTCATGCTCGCCCCCTCCCTTGGACAACAGGAGAGTCAGAACACCCACTAACACACAGCTCCTTTCTCTATCTGCAACGTAGAGAGCGTCCTGACTCTCCTGTAGTCCAAATCATAAATACTTCCACCAGGGGCGCACTGACCATTCGGGCACTCGAGCACTGCCCGAGGGCCCCATGCCACTAGGGGGACCCATCAGGGTTGCCAGCCTCAGTAAAACCGGGGACAGTATGAAAAAATCTATATTTTTTTAAATGATAGCTGCCCCGTCTCTCCAGTACCTTGTCAGTGTGTGTATGTGTATTCTGTGTGTTTGTATACTATGTGTGTATATTATGTGTATACTGTGTGTGTGTATACTGTGTGGCCCCACAATCTCCTATTGCCCGGGGGCCCCATAATCTCCTATTGCCCAGCGGCCCCATAATCTCCTATTGCCCGGGGGCCCCATAATCTCCTATTGCCCGGGGGCCCCATAATCTCCTATTGCCCAGCGGCCCCATAATCTCCTATTGCCCAGGGGCCCCATAATCTCCTATTGCCCGGGGGCCCCATAATCTCCTATTATCCTGGGGGCCCCATGAGTTGTCAGTCCGCCCCTGGCTTCCACCATCCATAGTGCACCAGTGGTTTTCCACAGACTCTTACCTACAGGTCTAGTTAAGCCTTTGTTTATATGTGACTCCAAGCTCCAAAGCAATGAATTCCTTGTCCTGGGACATCCATCCAGATTGATTACAAGGTTACCACTGGTACTGATATTTTCCTTACAGTTCCTCACTCCCAGTTAAAAAGCAATGATCAGCGTCACATACAACAGGTCTCGGCTGCGACTGGAAGTGACGTCACCCGGCTCCTCCCAAAGCGTTGTGTCACTGATCACGGGACTTCAACATGGAATTCATTGCTTTGGAGCTTGGAGTCACCTATAAACAAAGGCTTAACTAGACCTGCAGGGGTCTTTGTCTGTGGGGAGAGGCTGGGACAAACCACTGATGCACCACAGATGGTGGAAGCATTTATGATTTGAATTTATTGGATTCTACTTATTTTGCACAAGCACTTTTATTTATGAACTTTTGGACTGAGCATGTTGATTACATTTATTCACTGCATTGTCACTTTGAAACTGTTGCACTGTAAGACCCCTTTCACACTGGGGCGGTAGGCGTGGTGGCGGTATAGCGCCGCTAAAAATAGCGGCGCTATACCGTCGGATTTGCCGCGGGATTCGGCCGCTAGTGGTGCGGTATTAACCCCCGCTAGCGGCCGATAAAGGATTAAGACCGCCCGCAATGCGCCTCTGCAGAGGCGCATTGCGGGCGGTATTGCCGCGGTTTCCCATTGTTTCAAATGGGAAGGCGCGGTGAAGGAGCGGTATACATACCACTCCTCTCACCGCTCCAAAGATGCTGCTGGCAGGAGATTTTTTTCTCTCCCCCCAGCGCATCGCCTCAGTGTAAAAGCCCTCGGGCTTTCACATTGAGTATGCAGTGCAGGAGTTTTTCAGGCGGTATAGCAGCGCTATTTTTAGCGATGTACCGCCTGAAAAACTCCTCAGTGTGAAAGGAGTCTAATGGTGCAGAAAGAAATGGTATATTTCTATTGTGTATGAAGAAATGTTATATACTATATTTGAGTATGCGGCACATATATTAGTATTCAATTAGCACTGTGTAGGAACACCTTTTCATATTTATATTATTTTGGTTCGCACATTAGTATTCTCACTTGACTTTACATATATGTTATATATTCACATAAGTTCCTGCCCTCGAGGAGCTTACAATCTGAGATCCCTCCCTCACATGCATACACAAACTAGGGCCAATTTAGATAGGAGCTAATGATCCTACTAACGTGTCTTTGGAATATGAGAGGAAACCAATGCAAGCACAGATAGCACACACAGGTAGTTTCATGGTTGGAACGCAAATCAATGACCCTAGTGATGCATGGCAGGAGTGCTAACCACTAAGCCATATAGAGATGAAACAATCAATGTATTATACAGTTTTGAAACTTTGTATATTTTTACTACTTTTCAATTCATCTATTATTTATTTTGACATCATAATGTGACATGTAACACAAACCAGACCAATTAATTTGTGTTCAATTAAAAAAAAGGGGGGTTTTCTTAGATTTGACACAAGCTCAGGGCCATCTTTAATATTGATTGGACCCTGGGCAAAAAAAAAATCTTCTGGCCCCTCCCCCCATGTAATTTCGCTCTCCACCTGCTCTGAGACATACAATAAATATCAGTTAGACTTAAAATCAGTTTACTGTATCAGATCAGGCAGTGATTGTGATTGGTTGCCAGAAGTTACAGCATATCATTACCACTTACTGACTGGTTTCTAGAGGTTACAGCACACATTACGGCTCACTGATTAGTTGCTAGAGGTTACAGCACATGATTTCTGCTTGTTGCTTGGTTGCTAGAGATTACTGTACAGTAATACTGCTCACTGATTGGCTGCTAGAGGTTACAGCACATCATCTCCTCACTGAAGAGGGGCATGACACAGTGGGGATCGAAAGTTTGGTCACCCCAGGTAAAAATTTGTATTAATGTGCATAATGAAGCCAAGGAAAGATGGAAAAATCTCCAAAAGGCATCAAATTACAGATTAGACATTCTTATAATATGTCAAAAAAAGTTAGATTGTATTTCCATAATTTACACTTTCCAAAATAATAGAAAACAAAAAAATGGGGTCTGCAAAAGTTTGGGCACCCTGCAGAATTTATAGCATGCACTGCCCCCTTTGCAAAGCTGAGATCTGCCAGTGTCATGGATTGTTCTCAATCATCGTCTGGGAAGACCAGGTGATGTCAATCTCAAAGGTTTTAAATGCCCAGACTCATCTGACCTTGCCCCAACAATCAGCACCATGGGTTCTTCTAAGCAGTTGTCTAAAAACTGAAAATAGTTAACGCTCACAAAGCTGGAGAAGGCTATAAGAAGATAGCAAAGCGTTTTCAGATGTCAATATCCTCTGTTCGGAATGTATTTAAGAAATGGCAGTCATCAGGAACAGTGGAAGTTAAAGCAAGATCTGGAAGACCAAGAAAAATATCAGACAGAACAGCTCGCAGGATTGTGAGAAAAGCAATTCAAAACCCACGTTTGACTGCACGATCCCTCCAGAAAGATCTGGCAGACACTGGAGTTGTGGTACACTATTCCACTATAAAGAGATACTTGTACAAATATGGTCTTCATGGAAGAGTCATCAAAAGAAAACCTCTTCTACGTCCTCACCACAAAAATCTGCATTTGAACTTTGCAAATGAACATATAGACAAGCCTGATGCATTTTGGAAACAAGTTCTGTGGACCGATGAGGTTAAAATAGAACTTGTTGGCCGGAATGAGCAAATGAACGTTTGGAGAAGAAAGGGCACAGAATTTAATGAAAAGAACCTCTGTCCAACTGTTAAGCATGGGGGTGGATAAATCATGCTTTGGGGTTGTATTGCAGCCAGTGGCACAGGGAACATTTCACGAGTAGAAGGAAAAATGGATTCAATAAAATGTCAGAAAACTTTGGATGGTAACTTGATGCCATCTGTGAAAAAGCTGAAGTTAAAGAGAGGATGGCTTCTACAAATGGATAATGATCCTAAACACACCTCAAAATCCACAGGGGATTACATCAAGAGGCGTAAACTGAAGGTTTTGCCATGGCCTTCACAATCTCTTGACCTCAACATAATTGAAAATCTATGGATAGACCTTAAAAGAGCAATGCGTGACAGACAGCCCAGAAATCTCAAAGAACTGGAAGAGTTTTGTAAGGAAGAATGGGCAAAGATACCTCAAATAAGAATTGAAAGACTCTTGGCTGGCTACAAAAAGCGTTTACAACCTGTGATACTTGCCAAAGGGGGCAGTACAAGATATTAGCTCTGCAGGGTACCCAAACTTTTGCAGACACCATTTTTTAGTTTTCTGTAATTTTGAAATGGTAAATGATAGAAATAAAATCTAACTTTTTTTGACATATTATAAGAATGTCTAATCTGTAATTTGATGCCTTTTGGAGATTTTTCCATCTTTCCTTGGCTTCGTTATGCACATTAATACAATTTTTTACCTGGGGTGCCCAAACTTTCGATCCCCACTGTATACATATGAATGCTACCTTTATTTACATATGAATGCCTTTGGACGCCACTAAATACATATGAATGCTCCCGTTATTTGCATAGGAATGATGGTTATTTACATGTAAACACAGGGTCTGCAGGTGATTCATCTGTACACAACAATAGGACAGAGCTGGGCAGCATTAGTAGCAGCACTTCACACTGAGATATCAGGACACAGCGAATGACTAAAACTTAGAGGGACAAGGGAATTTAAACTGGGATAGTTGGCAAGTATGAAGCAGCTGCTTCGGGCCCCACAACAGTGACAGGGCCCAGGGCAGCTGCCCCTTTTGCCCTGCCTTAAAGACAGCCCTGCACAAACTGGTCCATGTGGTATGCTACCAGTCCCTCAACATTTGAACCTGTGTTCCCAGAGGTGCCTCTAGTCTATTATGACCCTAGAAACTTCCTGGGTATTTTACTAGAGATTTCACCAGAGTTTTCCTGTTAGAAGACCCTACCTCACCAAGGGCTTTAAAAGGTCATAATACATAAACAATGGAAGTCCGGGAGCATCAGCAGAAGCCAAAGACTCCAGGCTACTTGGAGCTAGCATCACTTTAGCACATAGCCTGGATATTTCATCCCTGTGACAGAGAGCCTTGTATGATTGATCTGTGATCTTGTCTGTAATAAGATGCTGTAGCTACATTGAATCTTATCTTTTACAGTCTGGTGTGCCCTTGGAGAACCATATAAGAATCCATAGTTTGTTGGTAAGCTTAACCAATAAATATTCTTTGTTTAATAATAACTTCACTATACAGCTGTGCACAAGAGACCTTTATGAATCTATGCAACGACATGTAACAATAACAACAGCCCAGAAATAAAGCCTTACAATGCACACAATGTGTTTTTTTTTTGTCGTATTTGCTTTTATAGACTGAAAAATGTGACGTGAACTGTACAACTATATTTTTTCGATGTGGTTTTAAACAAAAACTTAAAATGCTGCATTTGAAATACAAAGGTCTAGGTATCAAAACCTAAAAAAAAATGTGAATTTAGATTATTCACAACTTCCAAATCTCTTGGTGGGATTTATGAAATAACAAAGTTAAAGCAATTAAGGTGAATTTTCAGTAAATTCTAGCAAAACAAAGTGAAAAGAAAAGAAATGCAGATTTGTCTCTAGAATTTTTTTTCTAGATGAAAGTGACTTGATGAAAAATACATGTATAATATTTAGTAGAGAGGAAAAGATGATCCGCACTCCGGTTGTTGCTCTTTAAAAAATCGTTGTTTTTATTTACAAGCCACAGTGAACAAACGCAAATAGGAACAGTTGACGTGTTTCAGCCTTAGCCCCCCCCCCTGGCGGTATTCCCAAGTCTGACTCGGGGTTACATTTTTGTGCTAGGATCGGTAACCCTGAGTCAGACTCGGGCTCGCCTCGCTGAATCCACAGGCAGTGTTTACTTACCTTGTCCCTGGATCCAGCGATGCCACGGCGCTGTGTGAGCGAGCGGGTGCTCACTCGATTCACACAGTGACTCTGTGTGCCCCTGATCTCCGTTCCCTGCGACGTTACGACGCACGGGAGCGGAGAGCGGCGCCAAATTCAAAAAGGTAAACAAACACCTTACATACAGTATACTGTATTCTTATAGATTACAGTACTGTATGTAAAAATTACACACCCCTTGTCCCTAGTGGTCTGTCCAGTGCCCTGCATGTTCTTTTATATAATAAAAACTGTTCTTTCTGCCTGCAAACTGTAGATTGTCCATAGCAACCAAAAGTGTCCCTTTATGTCAAAAATGGTTTTAGAGCAGCTAGAAAACAGCGATAATAAATTATAATCACTTGCAGAATTGTGCGATAGCGATTTGTGGGGAAATTCGTCATAAAAAAATAAAAGTAATGACAGCGACAATTCTGCAACTGAGCAAATTTCTGTGATTTTAAGTTGATTACATTATTGAATATTTTTTATTATAATTATATTATTATTTGTTATAATTATTTATAATTATTTATTATATTATAATTTATAATTTTGTTTAAAAAAAAAATGCCTACTAGACTCTTGTTTGGACAGATTTAAGTGAGTTATTCCTAAGAATTACAGGCCTACAGTATAAAACACCAAATTTCCTTGCAAATAATGGTACCGCTTTCAGCACCTAAAACCAGAAAGAATCATACCGCTAGGGAGGTTAAAGCCAGAAACGCCTGTTGCTAGGCAGTCGTCCTAATCTGGCACTTCCTTCTCCATGGAGCTCCTCATTCTCGCCCTCCCTCCCGTTGTCTTCTGGGAAATGGGGCGCGCTGTCTTCTGGGACCTGTGTGTGTCCCAGAAGACAGCAGGCCATTCACAAAGCGCTGTGTGACTTGCACATGCACTGTAGGAAATGGGCAGTGAAGGCTCAAGGCTCCACTGCCTGTTTCCCTTAGTTCGAATGGCGGCACCATCACCGGATCCGATGGATGGATCGGCCTCAGGGGGCTGACATCGCGGGCTCCCTGGACAGGTAAGCCTGCTTATTAAAAGTCAGCAGCTACAGTGTTTGGCTTGAACACCGCTTTAAAATCTGAGAACTTTGTTGCTCTGCAGAGCTAAGAACTAATTATTTGGGGAGATTTTGAGACAAAGTCCATTTCACTGCTAGACAAAGATATTTTTCATGTGGTTAGAGAAGAACGGGCTATGTTTTCTTTTTTCTACTGTGTTACATGTACAGTGGTTCTACTTTACTGATCCTTCTTAGGCTTCATGTACACTACAGCTGCTCAACTTGAGCTTAGGAGCTTTACTAAGCTCTGGAGAAACTGCGCTTTGCAATGTACACAGTATATTTTTCTTTAGTAAATCAACCGCTATGTGTCAATGTACACATAGAGGTTAATTTACTAAAGCCAAATAGACTATGCACTTTGCAAGAGCGGTAGCTCCAGAGCTTAGTAAATGAGCAGAAGCTCTGCTGACTTCTATCATCCAATCACATGTAAGCAAAAATGCTTTTTTTTAAATTCCTTGCACGTGATTGGGTATTCTTTGCAAAGTAAAGCTTTACCTCATTTACTAAGCTCTGGAGCAATTGCACTTTTCAGAGTGCACTGTCCATTTGCCTTTAGTAAATCAACCTCATAGACTTTTACCAGAGTTTTGGAGCTGCTGCGGTTAGGAGAGCTTCAACCTCCCTCACCTGAGCACAGAAGAATCGTGTTTGGTATAGGAACGTTTTGACTGCCGGCTGATGACAAATGCAAACAGCAGCAAAATCACGGCAAAATCAAATTTTCCTACGCCCGATAGTCAAGGTAGGCTGTGTGTACATGAAGCCTTACAATGCAGTTCAAATGCCGCAAATACACAAGCTCGGTTTTCTCGGCAAGAACCAGCAAGAAACTGCTGGCAGAGCTTTCTTGCCGAGTAAACAGTGAGGCCTCGTACACACGGCCGAGGAACTCGACGTGCCAAACACATCGAGTTCCTCGGCCAGTTCAGTCCTGAAGCCGCCGAGGAGCTCAGCGGGACGAGAGCTCCCATAGAACAATGAGGAAATAGAGAACATGTTCTCTATTTCCTCGTCGAGCTCCTCGTCGGCTTCCTCGGCCGAAAGTGTACACACGACCAGTTTCCTCGGCAGAATTCAGCCAGAAACTCGGTCGGAAGCTGAATTCTGCCAAGGAAACTGGTCGTGTGTACGGGGCCTGAGTGTGTACGAGGCTTTCAGGTTTCCTGTCAAGAAAACTGCCCAAAATCTCGATGAGAAAAATAGAGAACCTGCTCTCTATTTTCTCGTCGTGATTCTCGGCAGTGTTTTCCTGCCGAGAAACCCGAGAGTGTGTATGTATAGTTACCTGTCACCGTGGAAACCCGCGCATGCTCGAAATGACTTTGACGCATGCGCGGTAGCTTCCAAGGAATAGGTAGGGTGTAGCAAGATGGCGGCGATGGCATCGAATGTGACGAGCGTAGGCTCGTCGTAGTCAATGACACCACATTCGTTCCATTCAAAAGAACGGTGGTTCTTTTGAATGAAGTGTCTGTACACTCGGCCGGCAAGAGATTCTTGCCAAGAATCTCGTCAGGAAAAACAATTAGCCAGACTCAGAGAGAGTTACGCCGGCGTATCAGTAGATATGCCGTCGTAACTCTGAGGCCTCGTACTCACGACCAAACATGTCTGCTGAAACTGGTCCGCGGACCAGTTTCAGCGGACATGTTCGTTCGTGTGTAGGCAGTAACGTACAGAATTCCAGCAAACAATCGTCGGCCAGACCGTTTTCCAACGAACAACTGTTTCCTGGTCTTGCTTTAAAACAGTCTGCTGGAATCGTGTCCGTCAGACATGTTCGGTCGTCTGTACACAAAAGCAGCGTACAAAAACCCCGCGCATGCTCAGTCCAAATGAGGAGACGGGAGCGCTCGTTCAGGTAAAACTCGCGTTTCTTTGGGATATGGCACATTCGTCATTAGAAACCTTTTATTCTAGCAAGAGAACAATGTCTTAAAAAGGCGCACTAAACCACATTTTAAAGCCTCGTTTTATTAATTCTTCTCTTGCTAGAATAACCCCGTTCTCTTGCTGATGCAATTTCAATAGAGTTGTCCCATACTGAAATGTCACATTTCTTGCTTGTGATGTAATCCTTTAATAATGTTTTCTATGCCAGACGTGTGTTTTGGTTGGTGGTCCTCCATAATTTAGAGTAGTCATTTTTGTAAAGGAATGTGCATTTTTTTAATTTCTTTTTTTGTTTCTAGTTATGTCACCATTTAAACTTTTTTTTTTTTACATGTTTTTTTAAATTTTTTTTTTTTTTGTTGGTGTTTCATTAGAGAATATTAAACCATGTTGGCACACCAAATGTCCCCCCCCCCCCCAAGGAGTGTGTCCTTTGTAAATTACCCATTGTATATTTATTAAAGGTTTGCTGCCTAATAATCCCCACAGTATATCAAACAATAGACATGTTTTCAAATGAAAGCAAAAGGCCTTTTATTCAGGCAAATGTCATCACAAAAAATAAAAAGAACAGCAGCACTAGAATAGATAGCAAACTATATGCAAACTTGCATTTCCAACATGGTGAAGGATAAACTTCCAAGCCTCAGGAGCCAAACACAAAAATATGAAGCAGCAGCACACAAACAAAGGAACCCAAACTGTGGTAGTACAAACAAGATGTCCTTTATGTGGAAGGAAATGGAAGGCAGAAAATCAACGTTTCCTCCTCTTTCCAGCCTTCCCTCCAGGCAGCCTTCCAGCGGATCGAACACGGGGTCTTGCAGGTGGGGTTGATGTGGCAGCAGGAGGATGGTGTTCCGCAAGCCGGGCCGGGTCACATAGCCCAGTGTCTGGGGTCAGCAGGCCCCTCTGCATCCACCAAAGGACCTGGTTCATCAGGGCCTTTGCCAGTCTTCTCTGGTCCTCCTCCCCTTCATTTAAATCATGGGCCAATGAGGCACTGAAGGCCTCTGTGGGGTTGAGGGGGGCCCTCATGATGGCGCTTGCCTCCTGGATCATGCGGAGGCTTGCCTCCTCCACAGGCCTCAACTGCCTCCTTCGGCCTGATGGCCTCACCTGGGGGGGAGAAGACTGGCTGGTGGTGGTTCTCCTGGCCGGGTGGACCTGCTGCAGGCCACTGGGCCCAGCCTCCTCCTGGCTGCCACTGACCCCGGCCTCCTCCTGGCTGCCACTGACCCCGGCCTCCTCCTGGCTGCCACTGACCCCGGCCTCCTCCTGGCTGCCACTGACCCCGGCCTCCTCCTGGCTGACAGACACCTGAGGATCTGCCACCTCCTGGCTGATCTCTTCTTCCTGTGTGGAAAAAAAAAGAATTTTTTTACAATTTCGCTAAATAAAACCACACTCATTTTCATGTTTTTCGTTCAGTATTTTCTGTTCATTATTACTTGAATACACTCTACTTCTGACCCCTGCAGTTGTCATCCCTGACACCTATTTGTCTGTACACCTTTTTGTTTGCTTTTTTCCAGCTTGGTTTTTTTTTTTTCAATATCTAATCATTAATCCACCAAGAATTATTTACGCCATAAATATAGAGGAAACTACTATACCTCCTCATCGAAGGGTGGCAGATCTGCATCTCTGTCAGCCAGGCCCTCTTCCTCCGACTCTGCAGGGCTGTGGTCATCTGGGGAATGTCCGCTGGAAGGTAGCATGGAGGAAAGGTTGGAAGAAAGACTGGACATCGTTTTCCTGCCTTCCATTTCGTCCCGCAAAAAAGCCATCTGTTTATAATACCACAGTTTGGGTTCCTTTGCTTGTCTTGCTGCTGCTCCCGATTTTTTGATTTTATTAGCTTTGTATGCTCTCCTGTATGTGCTTCTGAGGTTGGCAAGTTTATCCTTCACCATGTTGGCAGTGCATCCTGGCACCCAAGTTTGCATATAATTTGCTAGCTCTTCTAGTGCTGCCGCTCGTACCTCTTTATTGCAATATAACGAGTGTTTTGAATTCCACAGGATGGGCGTGTCCTGGTATTTTTGAAGTAAGGCCTCTATAGATTCCTTGCTTTGTAGGAGGTCCATTGCAATTTTTGCAAAATTATATTTCTTTTTGAGTCTAGATTACAAAAACATAAACCACAGAAAAATAAATATTCCAAAGGATCAGCGTTGACCTTGATCTAATATGTGTCTTCAAATTTATTACCTATATCTAATTCCAAACACAGTCTCTCTTGTTTAAACAATGATTGGCAGCTCGGCCGCATTGCTTGTACCAAACATTGATTTGCTAGATGCAGAGCCATTGTTCACATTGCAGTAAATATTTTAAATATATTAAATTAAACAATGCTTACAAATGACAGTTTTCATCTAGGCACTCTTTCATGTGTAAATCTCATACCCCTGACAATGGATGACATAAAAGACACTTCCTAATGACCTCTGTACAACCAACACTTGAACAATACTTTGCCTGATCTGAATACACCATTCAAAAACTTGTCAATGAGGTACAGCATTGTTCACATCTCTATTTTGTGAGGTGTCCAAAAGCATTTGGATACCAAAATAACATTGTGGTACCCCATAGACAGAATAGCTTAAAAAGGGTGCAACCAACAGCCCAAACCCCCATCCCATGTGTCTACATTTTCAAGGCCTCTGCTGATCACATTTTTAATTTCCTTACCTTCCTGTCTCTCGCTCCTCGTTTCTCACGCTCGCCTAATTACCGCGTAAGATGCGTAATCACGGCGTAAACCTTTTAAACACTCCGCGTATTTATGAAACCCCGCCCTCGTCACCTTTGCGAGGCCCCTAATCAATGAGTTTAGGAAATATGGCGTTAACTGTGTATGTTCTGGATGCGCTCGAAGATTCTCCGCGTAACGGACGTAAACACGTTGTTTGCATTCTCTACACTCCGCGTATGTATTAAACGCCGCCCTCTTCTCCGCCCATGGCGTAAGAATTCATCTTTTCCACGCCCATAATCTCTGTGGGAAAGGAAAGATGGCGATGTCACACGAGCGGGCACGATGCTCTCATGCCACAAGTGAAGGGACAGAGGCAGGGACGTCCCGATCAAGGAAAAGAAGATATAAAGCCACTAATATGCGGTTCCAGGAAATGGTGGAGTTAGTTTACATCATGCGAAAAAAGGACTATGATGGTGAATTAGGGCCATACAAGACCCCTAACCGCCGAAAGGCACATATTATGGACAAGGTGGCGAGGAGAATGCAGAGGATGTTTGGGATCACCAGGTCCAAGGAACAGCTGAGGAAACGCTGGTCAGACTTAAAATTGAGGGAGCCACATCAGATGAAGAAAATACTTAAAATTCTGCGTAAAAGTAAGTAAATATATATTGGGGTTGGGGGGGGGGGGGGTGGTGATTGTCTGCAATAATGTGTTGCCATGTATATTTCACCATCTGCCTCCTTGGCCTGCTTGTAATTTTAAAGACATGTTGTTATTTATTTTTTAGAACATAAATAACTACATATTTACAAACAGTGTTCTTAGTAAACAACGTAACATCACATAGTTTATCAGAAAGGCTCGGTTATTCCAGGAACAACACACCTGGACATGGCTCACTGGCCAAAAACTTTGTTTGTAAACATTGTGTAAAAGCTAGTTCTAGAAATAATATGGTAATAAAGCAGATGTTTTCACATCTGCAATGCAGAGCACCTGTGTCTCCCCAAATCAAAAATGGGTTTTGGTAGGGTCTCCCAGAAATACAGTTTAGGGGGGACATCCATGTGTGTCACTTTGCTAAAAAGGGGCAGGATCAGAGCTTGCCATATAGAAGTAATTGCAAAATGTAGGTTTGGTGAAAGATAAAAGTAACTAAATGAAAGCATCTTCTAAGCAATGTGTGCGATTTATGCTCTCCAATATCTGTGTGCTGATGAGTCTACATTTTTTTTGGTTTATTTCAGGGGAAAGAAGTCGCCAGCATTTGGAGGAGGCAGAGAGGGCCAGACAAGGCCAAAATCTGCCATCTCAACATGTGGAGGAGGAGGAGGATGTGGAAGGAGAAGAGGATGTGGAAGGAGAGGAGGATGTGGAAGGAGAGGAGGATGTGGAAGGAGAGGAGGATGTGGAAGGAGAGGAGAATGTGGAAGGAGAAGAGGATGTGGAAGGAGAGGAGGATGTGGAAGGAGAGGAGGATGTGGAAGGAGAGGAGGAAGGAAGAAAGGAGGAAGGAAGAGAGGAGGAAGAAGTAATTTTGGACTTAGAAGTCATAGCAGATGAAGGGCAAGTGGCGGAAGAACAATTTGGCGAATTGAAAGAAGGTGGATTGATGGATGAAGGAGGAGTCCAAGATGATGGGGAAGTGGTGGAAGAAGGAGGAGTGATTGAAGATGATGGGGAGGTGGTGGAAGAAGGAGGAGTGATAGAAGATGTCGAAGAGGTGGAAAGGAGAAGCCCATCAGGTCAGTGTCACCCTAGCTTGATTCAAAAAAACATATGTAGATAGGCCTCATTGAAAAATAATATTGTAAATGCCATTTTTTTTTTTTGTTTTAGGGGAGGAGGATGGTGTGCCAATATTTTCACGTGCAAGTGCTGCTATAATTATTCAGCAGGTAATGGAGTGCAGCACTGAAATGCACAATATGCGTGAAAGGATGTTTCTCATGGAACAGAATGTAACAAATGTCCTTTTGGAATGCAGCACGGAAATGGACAATATGCGGCAAAGAATGATGGTCATCGAATCTAATTTTAAGAACATTATTGACATGATGGGCCGTGTCAAAGACTGAAACACCCCCCGCCCATCCCCCGCCCCCACAAACATTTTTACAGTTTGAATAATGAATACGCCAAAATTTGAAGATACACACACAGTGTGCCAACATGTGCTATCTGCCATCACAGAATATCTAATGTCTGTGCTTTGTGGGTCCAACCCCCTCCTCCATCCTCAAGTAGTTGAGAGGAAGGGTTTGCTCCCACAAAACACAGACATTGATCACCCATGATGTCAGATAGCACATGTGGCCATTTGTCTGTTGAACCAATGACATTTGGCGAGTTTGCACTGAATGTGTGTATCTTCCAATTTTGGCGTGTTCCAGTGTGAAAGCACACCATGACTGACTGCTGTTGTGAGTTTTTATATTTTTGGAATTGGATTTTGTTACTTTTTGACCATGTTGAACATTTTGGGATACTATAAAGTTTAGACCATAAAGAATAAACAACGCCAAAAATTTTTAAAAATATATATATAGAATTATAAATCTCTCTAATCACTGAATTTAGTGAAGTAGAGATTTGACTCCAAATTCTCACCTAAAAATTTTCTTTTAGAAAAACACACCAAAAACAAAAAAAATGGTTAAAAAATTATTGTTTTTTGTGCCTAAAAAATATGGCCAAAAAAAAATTTAAGGCGGTAAACACCCCACCAAATATAATCTATATATATATATATATGTAAACAATAAATCTAACTATATTTGAGTAAAAAAAAAGTGAACTTGTTAATAAATGTATAATCTGCATAATATTTTTGGTTGAATTACCTGAAAAAAAAAAAAAAGTTTAAAAAATTTTTGAAGACTCCTAAGTACAAAAGCAGGGAGTAATGAAAAAAATATAAAATTATTTTTGGGGTCATGAACAAGCAAAAATTAAAAAAACTTGACCTCAACATTTACAAATGGAGTTGCTTCTTATTTCTAGACTCAATACCCTGTTTGTAGATGAGTGAATACTGTGCAAAATGTGGTTAGTTACTAAAAGTGGAGAAATCAATTATGCATTACAATTGAAGAAGTTAGTTAGAGAACCAGGAAGACAGAAAAAGAGAAAAAGCATTAATGACAAACAACTGTATAAAGTCCAATGGTCTAATTATTTATTATTTTTTAGAATATTCCTTTCTTTGGGGGCCGAATTAGAAAGAAATATGATCTGGCATAGCAATGGCCCCCCGACCCATGAAGTACTCAACATATTTGTCGCGTACCTCACGAGCTGATTGGGGGGCCAAGCCAGCGCGACCAGTGTCCAGCCCGGGAAGGGGATCTGAGGGTAGTCTTGCCTCAGAACCGATGTCGGGTAGGTACGTCTGGGAGTGCCTGCGTAAAAAGTTGTGCAAAATGCAGCAGGCAAATACAACGGTGTCCAATTTATATTCCGCCAGATGTATCGATGTCCTGAACAGGCGGAACCGGTTGGTGAGTATCCCAAAGGCATTCTCGACTACCCTCCGAGCCCTGGCCAACCGAAAATTAAACACACTCCTCTCTGAGGTGAGGGTCCTCTGGGGAAAAGGCCGCATGAGGTGAGGACCAAGCCCGAAAGCCTCGTCCGCTAGGAACACAAACGGAAGTCCTTCCACATTATCTTCATCTGGTGGCAATGCCAGACCACCAGCTTGGAGACGATCATAGAAATCAGTCCGTGCGAACACTCCCCCATCAGACATCCGGCCGTTCTTCCCCACGTCCACATATAGAAACTCATACTGTGCCGACACCACCGCCATCAACACAATACTATGATAACCCTTGTAATTATAATAGTAGGACCCCGAGCGGGGTGGGGGCACAATGCGGACGTGTTTCCCATCTATTGCTCCACCGCAGTTTGGAAAATCACACCGCTGGGCAAATTGGGAAGCCACAGACTGCCATTCCTGTGGTGTGGAGGGTAGCTGTGGGGACAAACAAAATTAGAGATTTAGTACTTTGTAACAAATACATCCTACAAGCATCCTTGTGACAGTTCACAGTATTAAAATTGCATTAGAAAAATGTGCATGGAGAATTTGGGAAATGAAATATATAGGGCCACTTCATTAAGAGACTCCACAGCCCTCTGATGGGGACAATAAAAGTTTGAAGGGGGGGACACAAAAACCAAAAAGTCCTGTTTGAAAAAATGGCAAGGTGGGTTTGTCCCTAGGATAGCATGCTGGACAGGTTAATATTGGGTAAGGGACAAATATGCAGGTAGGCCAAGAATAAAACATGTAAAGCTGATATCAACATGCATAGGGAGAAAAGGTAACGTTAGTTAAACACACAGCATATCTGGGAAAATAAAAATAAAGTTAGTTGGCCACATTATTAGAGCCAGGAAACTTACCTTAATATACTCCTCATGCATAACTTTGATGATGGCAGCACACGTGTCCGGTATGATGACCCCAAGCGCCTGCGGAGAGATGCCTGTCGAGAACTTGAGGTCCTGCAGGCTCCTCCCAGTCGCCAGGTACCGCAACGTGGCAATAAGCCTCTGCTCGGCCGTGATGGCTTGGCGCATCACAGTGTCCTGCCTCGTGATATAGGGGGACAGAAGATCCAGCAGACGGTTGAATACGGGGTCCGTCATGCGGAGAAAATTCCTAAAGTCATTAGGATTATTCTCCTGGAGTTCCCTAAGCAGAGGCATATGTGAGAACTGGTCACGCTGGCGCAACCAATTCTTGGTCCAGAAACGCCTCCGCCCCCTGTTTCTGGCCAAAGTACTGGACAAATGAACATATCCAGCAGCCATCCCATAAACAGCACCAACTCGCGAAAATTGACGCTGCTGCTCCATCATGGCTTCAAACCGGCCGGCTGGTCAGTCAAGAACACACTGAAACAGAAAGCACTCGCAAATCCAGCACTACCTGCGACAAACGCGTGACAAACAGATACGAGCGCACAGGATGCAACTGCTAAAGCAGAAACAACCTGCTTGCCTATAGCCGAATGACAACTACGTTACCGCAAGCACACGCACTGAACCCGTGAATACACGCTGTCAAAGCCTGGAGACCGAGAAGCGCGAATCAGCTCTAACCAAACCTTCACTAACACGAGCAAACACGTAACTAGCAAAAGAGGAACAGAGGGCGGCGCCATTAACTTTGGTCTTCCCCTTTATAGTGACGTCGTACGTAGTTTACGTGCACGCGTTCCGGTACGACGGGAATTTGGTCCGCTGGTGTGTACACGCCAGCGGAACAAAACACAAATCAGCCTTGTACGCCGGAAACTGTCGGGCAGACAGTTTCCAGCGCACAGATCCGGTCGTGAGTACAAGGCCTGAATCTGCGCCGTCGTAAATTTAAGCGTATGCTCAAACTGAGATACGCTTAAATGTTGCTAAGATACGACTGGCGTAAGTCTCCTACGCCGTCGTATCTTAACTGCATATTTACGCTGGCCGCTAGGGGTGTGTACGCTAATTTCCGCCTAGAATATGTAAATCAGCCAGATACGCCTATTCACGAACGTACGCCCGGCCGTCGCAGTAAAGATACGCCGTTTACGTAAGCCGTTTTTAGACCTAAAGATATTCCACCAAAAGTATGGACGTCGGAGAGCCGTCGAATTTAAAAATGTTTACATCGTTTGCGTAAGTCGTCCGTGAATGGGGCTGGGCGTAATTTACATTCACGTCAAAACCAATAAGTCTTTGCGGCGTAATTTGGAGCATGCGCACTGGGATATGTCCACGGACGGCGCATGCGCCGTTCGTAAAAAACGTCAATCACGTCGGGTCACGATTCATTAGCATAAAACACGCCCACCTCTTTACAATTTGAATTAGGCGCGCTTAGGCCGGCACATTTACGCTACGCTGCCGTAACTTAAGACGCAAGTGCTTTGTGAATACAGCACTTGCCTCTCTAACTTATGACGGCGTAGCGTATATGCGATACGCTACGCCTGCCTAACGTTAGGCTCATCTACCTGAATCCAGCTAATTGTTTTTTTTCCTGATGAGATTCTGGGCCGTGTGTACAGGGCTTCAGAGTTGGCAGACCCACTGTAAAAAATGCACACTATGGGGATTATTTACTAAAGGCAAAAAGGCAGTTTACTTTACAAGGAAAACTGCACATTGCAAGGCAATGAACTAAGGCCCCAGAACTAAATAAATCAGGTGAAGCTCTGCTGACCTCCATCATCCAATCACGTGCAAGCAAAAATGCTTTTTTTTTCCTTGCAGGTGACTTTTTTCAACCTAACCTACTATGTATCTATGTAACTATGTATGATTACCGATTCTAGATGTTCCCTGTAAGATGGAAAATCTTACATTTTTGAGTTCAGGTCCACTTTTACTCGTGACGTCAATCACCTTCCTTGATACACAGATGACCACTAGAGGGTGCATGTAAATAAAACACAATCTTCAAAATATAGTACATCAAGCACGTACAAATGTAAAAGCCATATCAAATATTGCTTTCACGTAACTGTTAAAAAAACAATTACAAACGCCTACTTAATGAAATCACACTATGCCCTCCTTTTAAAGCATTATTTAATTAAAATGTGAGTTTGAGTGTTTGGACCTATTAGAGGCATTCTTTAAATATTACTCTCCAATAACATGGAAGAAATCATCAAGCATGTCTACATGAGTCAGTTTTCCTGTCACTTCTTCGACTTCCTTTATGGTTCTGGCGTTCATGCAGTCTCGTCTAATTGAACAGAAAATATTGCAATGTTATTATAGCAGTCAGCTGCAGCACCACTAAAAGAATATATATAAAGCCACCAGTGTAAAGCCTGTAAAATCCTAATCATATTGAGGACATTTTAGAAAAAAGGTGTAGATATAGCAACATGATGTTTGTTTCATACTTCATCAGTTTTATTACTTTGTACATGGTTTTAAAGACTGTTATATTTCACAGCCTTTTAAATCCCTTCATATGATCAGCAAAGACGAGGCATCACTGTGATGGGGTTAGAAGGGTTCTTTGTAAAGGTCAACCCATGATTCTCAGTACAAAATGTAAACATTATTCCCGGAGCATAACACTCTGCTGCTTAGAGTAATAATTCCTCAGATCAGTTGCTGGAAAAAAAAAAAAAAAAGAATACATCTATTTTTTATTAAAAAAGAAGTCTTCAGCTTATGGCTGAAGGCAAATGGCAACATTCTTGGTCCTGGGCCTCCAGTCATGAGCTGCTTTAGGAATGACCAAACAACACACGAGAAAGACGGAATATTCCGAGTTCTGTTGGGCCTAGGGCATCATGCTGTTCTCCTAATTGTTAGAATATTTATGAAGCGTGTGTTTGTATTCATCTCAAGAATACACAAATATGATGTCAATGAACTGATGTGAACAGAGACTGGAACCATGTAAAAACACACCGTTGGAAAAAAGATTCTCACTATTTGGGATGAGCAAAAGTGATTCTGCGTACACACGACCATTTTTCTCAACGTGATTCTTGTCAAGCCTGCCTTCCCTACACACGATCGTGAAAAAAAATGCTCGAGCAAAGCGCGGTGACGTACAACACCGAAGTTCCATTCGGATGGCGCCACTCTTTGGGCTGCTTTTGCTGATTTTGTGTTCGTAAAAGTTTGATGAGAGATGATTTGCGCTTTTCAGTCTTCGTGCTTTTCTATCTGTTACAGCGTGACGAATGTGCTATCTCCATTACAAACGCTAGTTTTACCAGAACGAGCACTCCCGTCTCATAACTTGCTTCTGAGTATGCGTGTTTTTTTCATGTCGTTAAAGCCCACACACGACTGTTTTTCACGACGTGAAAAACGACGCGAAAATTTAGATCATGTTCTAATGCCGTGTACACACGACCGTTTTTAATGTCATGGGAAAAACAACGTTTTCTCAACGTGATTCTTCTCAAGACTGCCTTCCCTACACAAGATTGTGAAAAAAAATGCTTGAGCAAAGCGCGGTGATGTACAACACCGAAGTTCCATTCGGATGGCGCCACCCTTGGGGCTGCTTTTGCTGATTTTGTGTTAGTAAAAGTTTGATGAGAGACGATTTGCGCTTTTCAGTCTTTGTGCTTTTCAGTCTGTTACAGCGTGACGAATGTGCTATCTCCATTACGAACGCTAGTTTTACCAGAACGAGCGCTCCTATCTCATAACTTGCTTCTGAGCATGCATGTTTTTTTCACGTCGTTAAAGCCTACACACGACCATTTTTAATGTCTTGGGAAAAACAATGTTTTTCTCAACGTGATTCTTGTCAAGCCTGCCTTCCCTACACACGATCGTAAAAAAAAAAATGCTCGAGCAAAGCGCGGTGACGTACAACACCAAAGTTCCATTCGGATGGCGCCACTCTTTGGGCTGCTTTTGCTGATTTCGTGTTAGTAAAAGTTTGATGAGAGACGATTTGCGCTTTTCAGTCTTCGTGCCTTTCAGTCTGTTACAGCGTGACGAATGTGCTATCTTCATTACGAACGCTAGTTTTACCAGAACGAGCGCTCCCGTCTCATAACTTGCTTCTGAGCATGCGTGTTTTTTTCACGTCGTTAAAGTGTACACACGACCGTTTTTCACGACGTGAAAAACGAAAACGTGAAAGACAACGTGAAAATTTAGATCATGTTCTAATGCCGCGTACACACGACCGTTTTTCGGGTTCTAAAAATGAAGTTTTTTTTTTAATGTCATTAAAAACGATCGTGTGTGGGCTCCAGAGAAAAATTTGCTATTAAAAATTTCGAACATGCTCTAATTTTTCACGTCGCAAGTTATGAGACAGGAGCGATCGTTCTGGTAAAACTAGCGCTCGTAATGGAGTAAGCACATTCATCACACTGTAACAGACTGAAAAGCGCGAATCGTCTTTTACTAATACAAAATCAGATAAAGCAGCCCAAAGGGTGGCACCAACCGCATGGAACTTCCCCTTTATAGTGCCGTCGTACGTGTTGTACGTCATCGCGCCTTGCTAGAGCATTTTTTTTTTCACGATCGTGTGTAGGCAAGGCCGTTTTAATGATCAGGTTGAAAAAAACATAGTTTTTTCTAGACCCTTAAAAACGTCATTTTTTAGAACCCGTAAAACAGTCGTGTGTACGCGGCAATAATTTTTAATGCCCATTTTTCACGTTATGAAAAATGCTCTGACACGATCGTTTTTAATAACCATTTTAAAAAATATCATGAAAAACGGTCGTGTGTACGCGGCATGAGAGTTTCCATTTCTGCAAAATTTCTCTGAAAATTGGGAGACTTCTGAAAAAGTTCACAGTTTTTTGCAAAATGTATTACTCTTTGGGAAGGTGGAATTCTAATATATTTTATTTATTTATTTATTTATTAATAGTGCAAAGAGCTGTTATTGCCTTCTGAGGGTTTCAGAACTCATTTTAACCATTCTAGATCAATCAGTCAATCAAATACACAGCAACAGAAAAAAACACAAATGCGTAGAACAATAAATTAAATAAACTCGAATACCTTAAAGTGGATGTAAACCCACTCTCATCCTTTCTAAACTACTGCCATAGTGCTGATCTATAATGATATAGATGCCTCCTGCATGTATCCTTACCTGTCAAATGTCTCCCCTCTGTCTGTTATGAGACCCAAACAAAACTGCAGATTCTATGGGTGGGTCTGTTGTCTGGAGCTTGGTGGGTGGAGTCGTGATGGTTTCCCTACTCTCCATCTTCTGCCGGACTCCGCACTATGTAGGTTTTCGGTGCAATGGTGATTGTATGCAGGGGATGACTGTCTGCAGCATGTAACTAACTCAGGCGCCAGCTACCCCGTCTGTAAGAAAGTAGTGTGAGGCCCCGTACACACGACCGAGTTTCTCGGCAGAATTCAGCCAGAAACTCGATCGGAGCCGTATTCTGCCAAGAAACCCGGCCGTGTGTACACTTTCGGCCGAGGAAACCGACGAGGATCTCGTCGGGCCAAATAGAGAACATGTTCTCTATTTCCTCGTTGGTCAACGGGGAAATTTGTCTCGCCGAGATCCTCGGCGGCTTCACAAGGAACTCGACGAGCAAAATGATGTGTTTTGCTCGCCGAGTTTCTCGGCCGTGTGTACGGGGCCTCAGAGGTGCAGCGCAGCACTGGAGGACTGTGTCCCGACAGAATGGAAGCACACATCACCTGCATGCCGCCATCTCTATGATCAGTGACCCGTCTGCCTCTTCCTCTCTGAGTCCCTGCCTCTGCCCACACATGATTTCTATACAAAGTCATGTGACCCCCTGATCCCGCCCCCCGCCGTGTCACCGCCAGAGGCCTCTCTCCCTCCCGGCCTGTCCTGTGTGTGCTATAGCCTGATCGGATCAGAGTAGTGGGTGCTCTGGGACTGGTGACAGCTGGAGGCACCAAGGCAGGGTTTATTCCTGCTACTGGAAGGGTTGTCGGATGCATGTAGAGTGCTGGTGAGTGAAGAACACTGACATTGTATTAGGAATCAGGTATGTCAGTGTAATGGTCAGGTAGGTGAGTGTAGAGGTCAGGTAGGTCAATCTAGAGGTCAGGTAGGTCAGTCTAGAGGTCAGGTAGGTCAGTCTAGAGGTCAGGTAGGTTGGTCACTGTAAAGGTCAGGCAGGTCAGTGTAGTGGTTAGGTAGGTTAGTGTAGGGGTCAGGTAGGTCAGTGTCAGTGTAAGGTAGGTCAGTATAAAGGTCAGGTAGGTTAGTGTAGTGGTCATGTAGGTTAGTGTAGGTGTCAGGAAGGTCAGTGTATGGGTCAGGTAGGTCAGTGGTAGGCCACTGTAGGGGTAAGGTAGGTCAATGTAGGTAGGCCAGTGTAGGGGTCAGGTAGGTCAGTGTAAAGGTCAGATAGGTCACATGGGTTACATGGGCAGGGCAAATTGGGTGGGGTCAGGGGCTGAGCCCGGGACGACAAAATTAGGTTTTGCCTAGGGTGTCAAAAATCCTTGCACCAGCCCTGCAGCACATCCGTGTCAAAGCAGCCCTATACTATTATGCCCAGGGTATTGCTTCACACTGGCCTGAAGATCTCTTCTTTCCTGCTGCTTGCAGCACTCTGGAGACCGCTATCTGGGATAAGAGGTATCACTCTGCATCAGCAAACCCAGACCACTATCTACCAGTCACCTGGCCGCGATCTACTGGTATGGGTTGCTAATACCTGCCCTAATCCCTATTCACCCTAACAATCAACCTAGCCCTTACTATTATAATTAGACCTTTTAAAATGCTTTACAAACTACAGGGCCCCATGTCCATCCATAGGAATTAGGTTCCCTGTACATTTACTCAGTATATTACTAAACCTTTCAACCATCAATCTGAATCTATTTGAATGTCAGTGAATATTTGCTATCTATTTAAGTCTTTCAACAGCCAGCTGTATATGGATGTAATGTTTCACTACAAATTAATTCAGAGAGAATAATGGTATTATTCAATCCAGATAAATATCCTATAGCCTCTGGCTTGACATTACAACAATTTGCACCAGACCAAATTTTTGCATATCGCGCATGATTTATGAAACTCATAGGGGTTGACTTACTAAAGGCAAATAGATGAAAGCAAAGTTGCACTTTGCAAAGGTAAGTTGCCCCATAGCTTAGTGAATAAGTTAAGTTCTGCTGACTTTCATCATCCAATCATGAACAAGAAGAATGGTATTGTTTTTTCCTTGCACTTTTGGGTATTCCTTAAAAAGTGAAGCTTTACCTCATCATTTGTTAAGCTCTGGGGCAAATTCCCTTGCAAAATGTAAAACATATTTGCCTTTAGACATGTACAATTCATTTTGTTCCGAATTCGTTTTTTAACGATTTTTGACAAATTTGTTAATTCGGAAACAGCTGAATTAACGAAAACCCATTTAACTAATTTTGAATATTAAAAAATGTAAAAATATAAAAAAAATAAAAAATTCGTAAATTCATAAATTCTAAAATTTATAAATTTGAACATTCGGAAATTCGAAAATCCCAAAACCCCCAAAAACTGAAATAACTATTAAATTATATCTACTGTATTTGAATTTCCTTTCAAATTTGGCTGTTAGTGAACATAACAAATACTAGTTTATCCAAAGTTACGAATTGCCCAAAATAACGAATGCCGTATCGAAATAAATGGAACATAATGAATTAATAATAATAATAATAACATTTTATTATTATTATTATTTATTATTAATTAGTTACATTCGAATTGTTTAGATGCATCATTTGTTATTTTGGATAATTCGCAACTTCGGATGAAGTAGATAAAGTAGAACTGCACTGACAGAATCACTGAGGCTGGACTGGACTTCAGTTGACTGGAGTTCAACTGAAGCATGCTTGTGCCAGCCTCCGTGCTTCTCTCAGTGAAGTTCTACTTTATCTCACTTTATGGAGATCAGGGGAGACCGAGGAAACCGGTCGTGTGTACATTTTCGTCGAGGAAACTGTCGAGAAACTCGACGAGCCAAAAAGAGAGCATGTTCTCTATTTCCTTGACGGGAATGGAGAAATTTGGCTCGCCGAGTTTCTCGACGGCTTTACAAGGAACTTGACGAGCAAAACGATGTGTTTCGCCGTCGAGTTTCTCGGTCATGTGTACGAGGCTTAACTTGTTTTCTCCAGAAGTTCTTATAAAGTTTTTGTGAGGGAGCTAGATCATAAATCAGATCCCTAAGCCCCCAGCTATAGTAATGAGTTAAGGGGGGTTTACACACAGAGTGCAGAGTTCAGGGGTGTGCTATGTACACTGTGTAGAGTTAAGGGGTGCTCTGCATACAGAGTGCAGAGATGCAGAATTCAGGGGTGCACTTCGCCTTCTTCAAGGCTGCTTACTTCTGCATCCCACATCCACATCGCAATTTCACCCCTCTTCAGCTCTGGCCTCCTCAGGCAACCCCCCTTCCACTGCCCCCATTTTCTCCCTCCCTTCTTAGAAGCTCCATCATCTTTCACATGTCCTACTTGTGTTGCTGTATTAAAGCGGGGGTTCACCCGAAAAGAAAAATTTAACATTAGATTGAGGCTAATTGTGGGAAGCACAATCAGGTGTTTTTTTTAAATCAATGCAGTACATACCGTTTTAGAGATAGATGTTCTCCGCGGCTTCCGGGTATAGTCTTCGGGACTGGGCGTTCCTATTTGATTGACAGCCTTCCGACGGTCGCATACAGCGCGTCACGAGTTGCCGAAAGAAGCCGAACGTCGGTGCGGCTCTATACGCGCCTGTGCACCTACGTCCGGCTACTTTCGGCAACTCGTGACGCGCTGTATGCGACAGTCGGAAGGCTGTCAATCAAATAGGAACACCCAGTCCCAAAGACCATACCCGAAAGCCGCGGAGAACATCTATCTCTAAAACTGTATGTACTGCATTGATTTAAAAAAAAAACACCCAAATGTGCTTCCCACAATTAGCCTCAATCTAATGTAAAAAAATAGTTTTTCGGGTGAACCCCCGCTTTAAGTTGAAGCACCCAGGGGGCTCTAGTACCTCCCCGCACACTGTAGGTGGCTCTGCCTCTATCACTTGCAGGGAGATCATCCAGTAAGGGTTTTGGAATCTGCACTGCATCCCGGGGCACCTTCATCTCCCTTGATCCCGTCCTGCACTCAGTGGGAGCCGCTCAGGAGATCAGATCAAGCGCTGCGCAAACTGTTGGCGCTATATAAATCCTGTATAATAATAATAATAATCTGTGGGAGCTGTTGGGAAATAAGCTGTCATTGATGAAAAGCCAGTCGTCTTTTTTTACAAGTGATAGTGGTGACTGGTGAGAAGGGAACAAGAAAACTGAGCCAGAGGTGGTGGAACTGAGTTCCACCAAGTTCCAGCTGAAAAAAAGCCCTGCCAACTTCTATCCAACACGCAATGATATGGTGAATCTATTCTGTAAAACAGGGCATGTGTATAGTAGAAGAACATTCAACGTGGTGGTTGGGATGAGACCTGAAAGAAGCCTATTATTTTAATGCTTTCAATACTTATGTTATGTTATCTACAAACATTGGTCAAATCCGCGTTATCTCGCGAAATGACACTGAGAAAATTTCAAAGTCATTTTAAATACGCATGTTAAGTCATTGAAAAGTCATTACGAACAACAAAAAAAAGAGGATGTCATAAAAATGCCAGTGGCGACACAATCTGCAAATAGAATGAATCTTTCAGAAGCTAATGACTTAGGGGGACTGGTACAATTGAATAAAGTACTGACAGACTAACACTATTTGTCATTAATAACACTTTTTGAAAGGTTGGCTAATATAATGTGACACAAAATTAGTCAAACACAATTCCCACAATATTGTTTAATTTTACTCCTCATTTAACTTAGTCTTAAGCAAAATCATTATGTCATCTCACCCATATTCTCTTGAATCAGGGATATTTTATAATGGCCTTTCGCATTTAGGAATGAGTTATTACGAATAATATGCTGAATACATTCTTAACTCTGAGAAGTGTAAAGCTAATGGTTTAATCATATTGTGACAGCAACTACACACTATGCATTATTTACTAGGCCGAGAGATGAAATGAAGTCACTAAATACCTCAACTCTGCTTCACAGTCATAGTTTGCTGGTCTGGAATGTAACACATTCATCAATGCCTGGATTGTACATTTGCATAGTGATATTAGGATGCCTTGTTGAGAGAAAAAGTTAATGACTAACCACGATCTCACGCCTCTCTCTATAACATGTAAAACACCTTTCTGAGCGTAGTCTGATTGGGTGGTGATGGCACAGCCTTTGGTGACACCATAAGGTGGACAAGGGAGTTGGGGATGTGTTGGAGAATTCTACAAAACGTGAAAGGTCTTCAAACTCTGTAATGCCCTATTAGATTTATTGTACCCTTATTGATGAGCGAATGGCATTATTGGATGAAGTTTTTGCTACTCATATTGTATTATACAAAATTTCAATAAAGAACGATATAAAAATAAAAATGTAAAAGGTCTTCATTTAACCCCTTCCATACAGGGCATGTTCACCCCCTTCCTGCCCAGACCAATTTTTAGTTTTCAGCGCTGTTGCACTTTGAATGACAATTGCGTGGTCATGCAACACTGTACCCAAACCAAATCTTTATGTTTTTTCCCCCCCCCCACAAATAGAGCTTTCGTTTGGTGGTATTTGATCATCTCTGCGTTTTTTATTTTTTGCGCTATAAACCACAGGCCCAGATTCTCAAAGGGCTTACGACGGCGCAACGCAATGTACGCTGTCGTAAGTCCTAATCTGGGCCATCGTATCTATGCGACTGATTCTTAGAATCAGTTACGCATAGATATCCATTCGATCCGACAGGCATAAGGCTCTTACGCTGTCGGATCTTAAATGCATTTTTTTTTTCGCCGCTAGGTGTCGCCTCCGTCGTTTTCCCCGTCGAGTATGCAAATTAGCAAAATACGCGAATTCCCGAACGTACGCGTGGTCAACGCAGTGAAGTTACGATGTTTACGTTATATTTGCGATGCGTAAAGTTGCCCCTGCTATATGAGGGGCAACCAATGTTAAGTATGGCCGTCGTTCCCGCGTCGAAATTTAAAAATTTACGTCGTTTGCGTAAGTCGTCCGTGAATGGGTCTGGACGCCATTTACGTTCACGTCGAAACCAATGACGCCCTTGCGACGTCATTAAGCGCAATGCACGTCGAGAAATTTTAGGGACGGCGCATGCGCATTACGTTCGGCGCGGGAACGCGCCTAATTTAAATGCTCCACGCCCCCCACCCGGCTCATTTGAATTAGGCGGGCTTGCCCTGGGGAATTTACGCTACACCGCCGCAACTTTACAGGCAAGTTCTTTGTGAATAAAGCACTTGCCTGTAAAACTTGCGGCGGCATAGCGTAAATGACATACGTTACGCCGCCGCAGTTTTACGCCCATCTACGAGAATCTGGGCCACAATTTTTTACTTTTTTATTTAATAAATATCACAATTTTTTTTTAAAAAAAACGTTTTTTTTCCCTCAGTTTAGGCCGATACGTATTCTTCTACATATTTTTGGTAAAAAAAAATCGCAATAATCGTATATTGATTGGTTTGCGCAAAAGTTATAGCGTCTACAAAATAGGTGATAGATTTATGGCATTTTTGTTTTATTAATTGTTTTACTAGTAATGGCGGCGATCTTCGATTTTTTATTGTGACCGTGACATTGCGGCGAACAAATCGGACACTTTTGACACGTTTTTGGGACCATTCACATTTATACTGTGATTAGTGCTATACATATGCATTGATTATTGTGTAAATGTGACTGGCAGAGAAGGGGTTAACCACTAGGGGGCGCTGAAGGGGTTAAAATGTTCCCTATAGTGTGTTCTAACTGTAGGGGGGAGGGGACTCACAGGGGGAGGAGACCGATGTGTCTTCCTCTGTACTGGGAACACAGCATTGGTCTCCTCACCCCTGACAGGAGGTGGATCTGTGTGTTTACACACACAGATCCACACTCCTGCGTGTTTACACACACAGATCCACACTCCTGTCGTGATCACCGGCACGCGCGCCGGGTCACGAGCGGGGCCGCGCGCGCCCTAGAATGGTGGGAACACAGGACGTCCACCCGGATCGAGGGAGGGTTCCTGGAAGGGGTTAACGGTAAGGTAAGATATTGTGCTACAAGTTTTAAGCCTTCTATCAAAAATACAGTGGATGAACTGTCAGTGCTGGGGATATCAGTTCCTACTGGGAGAGTTTTTATGTTATTTTTTTCTGCGGGTGCTCTGGTTTCCCTCCACAACTCATAGGTAAAATTAACTGGATTTAATCAAAATTGCTCTTACTGTGTGATCCTCCATGACTGTGGTAAGAATCCAAGCTCCTCTGGGGTAGGATGTTTATACTATAAAAAGAAGTACAGTAATACCTTGGATTACAAGCATAATTTGTTTCAGAAACATGCTTGTAATCCAAAGCACTCGTATATCAAAGCGAGTTTACGCATAAGAAACATAGGCGTGGGCAAGGGGTGTGCCAGGTGTGCCTGGACACACCTTAATCCTAGGGTTAGCAACCTGTCAATGGTGGGCAAGTGACTGGTAAACCACAATCCTTCCTTGCTGACCTTCAGAACCTGAACAGGAGGGGTGGTGGGGGTGGAATTTAGTGGAAACGATCTGTATTTTCCTCCTGCTGCATCTGAAAGTAGGCTTCCCCTCCTCTCCTTTTTGTCAATATTCAGCTGCCACAGGAGGAAAATACAAGGGATCCTTCCATTGTTTCAAGATGGAGAGCGGGGAAGAGGCAGGTAAATATGTCAAATGCATATGTGTTGGAGCTTTGGGGTGCACACCCTAATGCAATAGGCTGTGCACACCTATGATAAGAAATAATGGAAACTCAGATAATTCGTTCCACAACCACTGCTGGTGTATGCAGTACTGTATGTGGCCAGAGGTGAAGAATCGATGGTGATCTCTGAGACACTCGGGATCTGTTGACACTTTTGGGTGATCCGACTCACATTACGTCCACCCCACCCAGCTGAGAGTGTCTATGAGCGTCTCTGAGCGTCTCCGTGTTCTCCAGTGCCCCCGGACCTCTGGCCACATACGGTAACACATAGACCAGCGACTTGAGACCTGCTCATATTGAAAAACAGTGCTTGCAAATCAAGTCAGGTTTTTTTTTAAAACATAGCTTGTCTTGCGAAATGCTTGTATACCGTGTTACTCGCAAACCGAGGTATCACTGTAAATTAAATAGTAACCCTTACATACATTTTGAATAAGAAATGCCTTGGTGTATCAAGTATAACCCCAGCACGAATGTCTCCTATATCGCTTCCGGTCCAAGATGCCCTACGTGTTACGACATGTCACATGACTTCATGACATGACACCAGTCCCCTTGATACAGATACAAAAGAAAGTGGATGTCCCCGTTGGAAAATTAACTAATACACATTTACCATGACATATTTATTTGTCTATGGACTTTAATATTGTTATGCACTTTATAGTTGATGAATTTTTTAATTGTTATATATTTTTTTTGTATTATTTGAGATTTTTGTTGTACACTATACACAAGTGAGTTTGCGCAACATCACATTTTTTTATATTTAATTTAAGAAGCTTTTGAGGTGCTGCGTACACATAATCGGTCAAAACCGATGAAAACGGACTGAAGGACCGTTTTCATCGGTCCAAACCGATCATGTGTGGGCCCCATCGGTCAGTTAACCTTCGGTCAAAAAAATGAGAACTTGCTTTAAAATTTTACCGATGGATGCCTAACCGATAGGTCAAAATCGATCGTTAGTATGCAAAAGCATCGGTTAAAAACGCTCAGAATCAAGTCGACGCATGCTTGGAAACATTGAACTTCGTTTTTTTCAGCACATCGTTGTGTTTTACGTCACCGCGTTCTGACACGATCGGTTATTTAACCTATGGTGTGTAGGCACATCAGACCATCAGTCAGCTTCATCGGTTTACCGATGACAACGGTCCTTCGGACCGTTCTCATCGGATGGACTGATCGTGTGTACGCGGCCTATGTAATTTTTTTAATTACATTTATATTCTTTTTGACATATTCTTATTTCCTCTATTATTTGTATAATACTATATATAAAAAAATAATAAGACGCCCTCTTTCATTTTTTTTCCCCCTAGCACTAAAACCTTTTCCTTTAACAAAGCGCAAAGCTTTTGGAGAGTTTAAATTCACAATCAATGGTAATATTCTCAAAACGGTCTAACATTATGCCTAATCCATTGAGACCATACCCTCTGATAAACAGATGTCTTTTCTACAGAGCAATGATTTTACAGGATTTTACATGTAACATATATTATGTCCTTTTTGAACCTCAAAGTCTACGTGATCAATGTCCGACATTCAGTATAAACATTTGATTAAAAGCATTTTGTCTTTACATTAGTTTAAATGTTTCCTTTGCTCTATTCTGACAAGTAAATCATTTATAAATTAAGTTATCGAGAATACAAGCTGAAAAAAAAAGCAAATGAAAAGTTGTATATGGTGTGTCTAAGGTAAACATGGACAATCTTGTCTATTAAAAAAAATCAAAATTAACTAAGAAAAATGTTATGCTATAAATATTGCAAAACACAACCAATATATATGAAATCTGTCTGTTACACAAAGCTGTAGAATGGCAAGTCTTTTTCCTGTATGTTACTTATGCGGGACTTAGAAGTTATAGAGGTCCACGTACAATTTGCACCTACCAGGTGCTCTGTAATAAGGTGTTTAGCAGAGGAATATTGCACACAGGACACAAAAAAATCCTAAAACTTGTATTTTAGCTCAGGACAGAGTCCAGGTGCAAATGCTTAGTAGTTACAATAAAATATAGTTATTGAGCAGATGCAGAACAATACCTGAGATTTTCCAACATAAAGGATTGACCTTAGAATAGCACAATAAATACTGGGAATGCTGCTCATACCATTCCACCCCAACTGTCTGCTTTGTGCAACTTTCAGAACCTAATCACAGGCTCAACTTGTCCTTGGAAGTCTGCTGAGAAACAATCCCTTACTGGGTCCAATTCCCCATGCATTTTCAAAAATCTCCAAGCAAAGAACTAAGAAGAGCAGAGCTGTCTTTTTTAAGGGTTCTGAAAGAACTAGACTCCTCTCCACCCTTCCACCATCACTATCCCTCTGATGACCTGAGCTTATTGTATATCAATGGGCAGAGCCATCCACTACGACAAGGACCTAGGCAACATGTTTCAGCAATCTGCACTGAAATAAGGCAGGTTACGTAAACCAACAATTCTAAAGTTAGTGCTGCTGGGCTGTAGTTAGACTTAACCTAACATGATAGTTCTGCTTTCTACAGGTTTTCCCCTACTCTCAGGGTATTGTTTACATCTGTCCATCAAGGAAGCACCATAGCTAGTATGGGAAGATCCAGTAGCCTGGGTTATGAATATTTTTACTTCCCTGGCAAACCATAAACAAGTTTATTGCCTGAGTTGCATTTTAGTGATATACTATAAATATTAGTAGGATCATTCTAGGAGTGATGTGTATGTCCTGACTTTCCAGGCTTGGGGGGCACACATGTGATGGATAAAGGAAGGCCAAAGACTGGGCAATGAAGAATTCACTGCCTGGCTTGGGGTCTTGCTCAGGAGGAGTGAAGCTGGATCCTGGAAGGAGCTTGAGGGGTGAACTTCTGCTGCAAAAGAAGTGTCTGGAGAAACTGGACCTTTCAGGAAGACTGGTGGGTCATCCAGTGAGGTGAGGGCTCTGCAGTCAGGAAAATACAGTTATCCAGTCTCGCTTAAAGGTCATCTTTTTGTAAGAAATGTAAGTATGTTTTTGGTGTCTGTGCTTTGTCTTTTTGGGTATACTGTGCCTTAACCCTCTCTCCCTGGAGTATAATGGCCTATATAAACTCTACTTACATTCCAAAAGGGATTGGCAAGTCTAGAATCCAACTCTGAAGCCCTGTACACACGATCGGATATCTGATGGAATCGTATCCGATGGATTTTTTTCATTGGATATCCGATGAAGCTGACTTTCATCAGTCTTGCCTACACACCATCAGTCAAAAATCTGACCATGCCAAAACACGGTGACGTACAACACTACGACGAGCCGAAAAAAATGAAGTTCAAGCATGCGTCAACTTGATTCTGAGAATGCGTGGATTTTTGTCCGATGGAGTTCCACACAGACGATCGGATTTTTCTATCGTTTTTTTATCCATAGGAAAAATTTAAAACATGTTCTATTTTTTTGCACCGATGGAAAAAAAACGATGAGGCCCCCACATGATCGGTTTGTCTGATGGGGGCCTCTGAGGGTCACAAACAGTCTCCATATGGTAAGGAGGTGCCACATAGTACATGTTATTTGCGTGGGGAGATTATCTAAATATTATAAACATATATTTATATATATATATATATATATATATATATATATATATATATATATATATATAAAAGAGCTGAACTATGCCAAGTTTGCAAGAAAAAGCCTAGGAGCTAGACTTGTCCAAATAGTATCTAATTGATGTGTCACCACCTGGGAACAGGGACTATGAATCAGACAGCCCGTGGGCCATCAGGTCGGAGGAACAGATGACCTTTGTCTTTTTGGGTATACTGTGCCCTAACCCTCTCTCCCTCAAATTTATTGATCTATATAAACTCTACTTACATTCCAAAAGAAATTGGCACGTCAAGAATCCAACTCTGAGGTGAAATGTTAGCCCTTGTGACCTTTGAGGGTCACAAGCAGCCTCCATAGGGTAAGGAGGTGCCACATATTACTGTATTTATTGGCGTATAACACTCACTTTTTTTACCCTGAAAATAGAGGGTAAACTGTGCCTGCGGGTTATACGCAGGGGGCTGTGATTTTTTTTCCTGAAACTTCCCTCTTAAAGTTAGGGTGCGTGTTATACGCCTGTGCGATAAATACGGTACATGTTATTTTGTACATGTTATATATAAAAGAGATGAACTATTCCAAGTTTGCAAGAAAAAGCCTAGGAGCTAGACTTGTACAAATAGTATCTAATTGATGTTTCACCACCTGGGAACAGGGACCATGAATCAGACAGCCCGTGGGCCATCAGGTCGGAGGAACAGATGACCATTCTTGGATCTAAAGCCGCGTACACACGATCATTTTTCAGCATGAAAAAAAACTTTGTTTTTCAGCATGTCCAAAAAACAAAGTTTTCCCAACTTCATCATTAAAACGACGTTGCCTACACACCATCGTTTTTAAAAAATGATCTAGCAAAGCGCGGTGATGTACAACATGTATGACGGCACTATAAAGGGGAAGTTCCATTCGCCTTTGGGCTGCTTTAGCTGATTTCGTGTTAGTAAAAGACGATCCGCACTTTTTTGTCTGTTACAGCGTGATGAATGTGCTTACTCCATTATGAGCGCTCTTGTCTCATAACTTGCTTCTGAGCATGCACGGGTATTTTACGTTGTTTCAGCCCACACACGATCATTTTTTTTTTGTCGTTTTTCAGAACCTGAAAAATGAGGTGTAGCCCACACACGATCATTTTAAATGACGTTTTTGAAAAACAACGTTTTCTTCATGCCGAAAAATGATCGTGTGTACGCAGCATGAAACCTACTTGGATGACAAATGGGAAGCTATTTGAAGGGCTCATGAGAGAAAGATCCTCGGGGCCTCCAGAGTGCAGGAGTCAAACCCCGTCCACAGCCAACATTCGGTTTTGCTGGATTCCCTAAGTATCACTCGCAAGAACTTCAAACCATTTAGCAAGGCTACCAGGACATAGAAGGATGCTTTCAGCATTATTGTAGATTGGTATAGGTGCCCTATGTAGGCTGTTTGGGTCATCTAGTGAGACAACTGAAAGGAGGTGCATGTCTCTTCTGCGATAAATAGCTTGACTGTTCAGAAGTTTTTTCATGGTGCCTTTAGTTACATTTTAATTTTGTTTTCAATCACTTTTTATTTGTTTAGTACATACATTTCACAGTTTTAGAAAATTAAAAACATACTCATTACATTTAACAATGCTTATTCTCCTATATGTAAGCTAGAGTCCTTAATATTCATTATAAATATATTATTATTATTCCAATTATTATTCCAATTTTCTTCCTCATACCTCTCCAATATTCCGCTATCCTTCCTCAGGAGTTCTATATTCAGTTCTATATTCTTTCTCATCCATCCCATAAATAAAAAAAGAAAGAAAAATTTTGAATAAAGTAAAATTTCTCTTTCTCTCAAGCCCCATACACACTATCAGTTTTCCTGCTGGTTTTCTCTTCAGGTTTACCAAAACCATGTAGTACAAGGACCTGCCTGATTGCATTCAAATTGAAACGCTTAAGGTTTGACCTCATATTAGATGGTTTTGGTAAACCTGAAGAGAAAACCATCAGGAAAACTGATAGTGTATATGGGGCTTGACTCTCCCCTCCCCCCACCCCTTAGGGTTATTGTTTGTTCTCATTTATAAATATTCTATTATTTTCGTTATGGACCGAAATTTTTCCCATCGTTGCCATATTTCTGGCAATTGATTCTTTATATATCCTTCTTCCTGTATCTGTTTTTCCATGTAGTTACACTTTAATTTTGAAGTACAGTACAGCAAAAATTCAGGCATCCCTGGCCTTTATCAAGCTAGCCTCACAATACATTGAAAATAAACATATAAAGTAAAGAAAAAAACAGAAAACGATGGAAACATGACACAGAGTATTAATTGGATAACACAAAAGATACAAAGTATCAATCATAATCAACAGGTGTGACTGCTACTCCAAGGTCAGAGCCAGCCAGGCCTCTCTAAATTCAGTGGGAATCTGTAATGAAAAAACAAAAGGAATCTAAAAATAAATAAAAATACATCAAGTGAGTCTTTGCGGTAACAATGTATTTAGTTAAAAAAAATCCAATAGATTGGATTAGAACAAAAAACAGCCTGTACTGTCATTAGCTAAGTCTTGTCCTTGCTCAAACCCTGTGACTAGGCAGTAAAAAAAAAGCAGCAAACCATTAGGCCCCGTACACACGACCGAGTTTCTCGGCAGAATTCAGCCAGAAACTCGATCGGAGCCGTATTCTGCCGAGAAACCCGGTCGTGTGTACACTTTTGGCCGAGGAAACCGACGAGGAACTCGTCGAGCCAAATAGAGAACATGTTCTCTATTTCCTCGTTAGTCAATGGGGAAACTTGGCTCGCCGAGATCCTCGGCGGCTTCACAAGGAACTCGACGAGCAAAACGATGTGTTTTGCTCGTCGAGTTTCTCGGACGTGTGTACGGGGCCTTAAGCTCATCTCTCTAGCACTTTAATCTCTCCTTCTATCAGCATGTCTCTTTTCAACACATCAGTTCTACAGCACAACTCATCTGTGCCTTGTGCTGCATCCTTCCCCTTAGTCTGAGCTCTCCTGTAGTGGAGCTTGCAAGAGGCAACTAATTGCTTTTAAAATGGACAAATAGCTGTACAAATTGATGTTGTATTGTTTTTTTTGTTTTTTTTCTGCGGTAGGAAATCCAAAAATAGTCAACCTGCACTTTAAACGTGAATGGGAAATTATTTGTTGAACATAATGGCAACCCACCCACCTCCAAGTTTGTGTTTATATGACTTTCCTTTTTAGAGGTTCTTAGAGAGGTAAATAAAAGCCTACAACCTTGGAAAACACAATGCTGTAACGACAGCAAGAGTGGAGGTGTATAGAACAGGATGTAACTCTCAGTGGGATAAATTACAAGTGATGAGGGCGAACAGAATAAAGCTCCTATTTCAGGAAGTCTTCCAGGCAAAGGCAGAGATTTGGCAGTTTTAGCGTTCCTTTCAAGACAATGCACGTACACCAAAAACATTACTCTTCATAGAGTACCCAGGAGGCTTCTGCAATCATCTGTATGCTTGTGTTCATTCTGCTCCCTCAAATTCAACACAGATCTCCTTTATTAATTTTAATTTGTCATCAATAACCTGACAGTCCCTCTTTCAGCCGGATGTACGGAATTAACCGTTTCACTCACTGTGTCAGCTATTAAAAAAAATGTGATAATGATTAGCGGTAATGAGGTCAAATAAAATAATGGGCAAAAAGCTGGTTGCTACAAGCTAAAATGTATAAAACAGGAGGATTTATTAAGCTCACTTGCTGAAATGTAATTTAAAAACAGGATATTGCCACCTGCAACGCCGGCTCGTTGGGTTATCCAGATCGTTTAAACATGTTGCCCTAATATGTTTATTTGGCCCTGTCATATATTACTTTCCCAAGAATTTCTTATAGCGATAGCTAATTGTTTCTAGCAAAGTAATATAAACTAGCGGTAATAAATAAGACTGGGTAATGAAAAAAACATGTGCCAAGAAAGCAAGGGAACCACTAAACTATTTCATGTATATATATATATATATATGAAAGTATCCATTGAGTGGTAGATTTTTGGACTTTGTCAGTGAAACAGAGCAGAGCAGGCGTTCCATGCCAAATGCAGTAAACCAAAGCAACCAATCAAACTATCTCTATTGACCTCACAGCAGTAAGCTGAACCCTAATGGATTGAAATGCGTTAGCGCTCACCAACCCACACACGTTTTTCTTATGCACTGTAGGAACATGTCACATGTACTTCTGTTCTTCAGCATATAACAATGCAGTACTAAACAAATAAAACATAATGAAATTGCCTTGTTCTTGCATTGGGGACTGCATTGGGCAATGCCCAATGCAGGTAGTGTGAAGAGTCCTTACTGTACCTTGCTATGTACTACCTTTTCATAATACAATGACTTCAAAATAGCATATCCACCACCACTACCTAAATGTATTTTCAAAAAGCAAAGCTAGCTCATTAGCTGAATTGGGGGAAAAATCTTACCTGTCTGTTGTAGTAACCAGGCGGGTGCATGCACATACAGTACATATATATATATATATATATATATATATATATATATATATATATATATATATATATATATAACATTATATATTGATTTACATTTACTTTGCTATTGCAGCATTTATTGACATGCATACTATATATTCTAGTTGACATTTATAATGGACATTGTGAGACACTTCCACCCATGCCATGTCTGCCTTCCAGTTGCCCCCTGGTGGGGTCAGTTTTGGTCCCGCCTCCTCAGCTCCCGAGCTTGACGTCTGTTGCTGCTGTCGTTTGGGAATCCAGCATTTGGCAACCTGACCTAGCCGATTAATGAGTATGGGGTCTCTCGTGCTAGACCCCTCTAGCCATCTGCCATAATTATCATAATTTTGCATATACTTATTTGTTATATTTTTATTTTTACTTTAGATACATCAGACACGCATCCACCACTGAAGAAGCGAGCCTTGTCTTGCGAAACACGTAGGGTTATTATAGATGCTTGTGTATGCTACATTTTATATATAATTGTACATGCAATACTGTATACTTTATGTACCATCCTATCGACTTGGCATTCATTCAAGCTGTTATGTATGTATGACATGTTTTGAATAAATCTTGAGACTGTATTTACTCTTGTTATGTTAATTGGCTAACCGTAGTCACCACCTTTAAAGTCGCAGGGCGACCCTTCTGTGTTTTGTTGTCTGTTGTAGTAAAGCAGACCCTTGGTGTGCTGGTTCTGGGTTACCTAATTTTGCCTTTCTCAACTTTTACCCTGGAGGAACCCTTGAAATAATTTCCAGGTCTTAGTGAACCTCTAGAAAAAATATATATATATATATGGTCTATAGTATATTAGTATGATCAGTAAATTGTAGATACAGGAATGCACAAAACAATAAAGTATGTGCTGTAGCTAAAGAATGTAGGCCCAGATTCACATAGAACTGCGGCGGCGTAACGTATCGTAGATACGTTACACCGCCGCAAGTTTTTCATCCGGCGTAAGCCCGCATAATTCAAAGGGGCGTGTGCCATTTAAATTAGGCGCGCTCCCGCGCCGGACCTACTGCGCATGCTCCGTTTTGAATTTCCCGCCGTGCTTTGCGCAAAGTGACGTCATTTTCCCGAACAGCGACGTGCGTAGCGTACTTTAGTATTCCCGGACGTCTTACGCAAGAACAAAAAATGTTTTAATTTAGACGCGGGAACGACGGCCATACTTTATACAGCACATACGTGGGCTGTGTAAAGTTAGGGCAGCTAAAACGACGACTAACTTTGCGATGGGAAACTAGACTAACAGCGACGTAGCGAACGCGAAAAACCGTTGTGGATCGCCATAACTACTAATTTGCATACCCGACGCTGGTTTACGACGCGAACTCCCCCCAGCGGCGGCCGAGGTATTGCATCCTAAGATCCGACAGTGTAATTCAATTACACCTGTCGGATCTTAGGGCTATCTATGCGTAACTGATTCTATGAATCAGTCGCATAGTTAGGAAGACCCTAAAACAGAGATACGACGGCGTATCAGGAGATACGCCGTCGTATCTCTTTTGTGAATCTGGGCCTTGATGCCCAGAGCAGATCATTTCATGACACAAATTATTTTCAATAATATTCACAATAAAAAGGGAATAATAACAATTTGTTTTCAGAAAAAAATGAAATTTGTGGTGTTCCCTTATACTAGAGGCCAGTGGAGAAGTGCCCTCTTAAGTCAGTGTTCTTTTGAAAAGTGTCCTCTTATGGTCAGCATTGAAGTGAGCCCTTATATTGGATGCCCGTAGAAAGTTGCCCCCTAACTTTGAGAGTCAGTGTAGGTGGGAGATCAAGAGTCACCATTTCTCACAGCTCAAGGAACCCCTAACTTCCTCTGGATGAACTCAGCCTTGAGAAAGGCTGACCCAATTTAAACCTGGATATAGTTATGTGACTTGCTGTAGCTCTGCATTGCGAGTGTTGTTATCATCAGAGACTGTTGGTGCAAAATTAAATTAGGTTAGGTTGCGCACTATGGTTAGGGTGAAGTCATGTGAAAGGTTATGTTTTAGGGTTAGGATACATTTTATGTGTTAGAAGCTGGTTTTAAGGTAAATTTTAAGGTCGAATTCTGCTTAAATCAGATCCCCTATGCACCACAACCACAGTATCTTTGACTCATAAACAGAGTATCTCAAGTATGTGACAAAAATTGTGGAGATATTTGGAAACTTTCCCTGTACTTCTTGTCTCCTACAAAGACAGAGTAAAAAAAAAAAATATATATATATATATATATATATATATATATATAGATATATATCTATATATATATATATAGCTATATATATATATATATATACATATATCGATAGCTACCGGTATATATATATATATATATATATATATATATATAGATAGATAGATAGATAGATAGATAGATAGATAGATAGATATATAGATAGATAGATAGATAGATAGATAGATAGATAGATAGATAGATTTTTTCTTTAAATCCAACAAAGATTTTTATTGAAAATACAGCAACATATGTTGCCAACACTACATGTCAGTGTAAATCCCAACGGAAACACATCCGCCACTGAGGACAAGAAAAATATTAAACACAATAATACATTAACAGAGGCAGCTTGCATAAAAAATAAAAACAAACAACAGTTATGTTTGCACCATTCACAGAAAAGGCTGTCACCTCTCGAGTATTCTGTCAATATACCCTGCAGAGATGAACAAAACTAGGCAGCATTGAGCCTAAGTAGACTATCCATGGTCAAATCTACCGGTGCAAACCCTGGAACATTCAATCACAGTGCCCATAACCTCTCAAAATGATGTGCATTTAATTGGTAGATAAGCTTTTCCATCCTTAATAGCTCACCTGTATTTTTAACCCATTCCCTCACAGTAGGGGGGTCCTCCGACTTCTAATGTAACATTATCAGCTGTCATTTCATGCCTCGAACAAGGCTCTAAGTATAGCCTCTCTGGTGTGCACTTCCCAGTCATACTCTTCCAATATAACCAATAAAAAAGCCTTTGGGTCTAGGGGAAGGGCCTGCTTGAAAAACTGAGTTGACCCTATGTCCCCCCCCCCCTGCCTTGTAGGAATGTAATTTTGGGCAACGCCACAAAAGGTGTATGAGGTCACTGTGGTCCTGCTTACACCTTGTACAAGTAGATTCTGTTTTAAAGCTCATCCAGTGTAGTCTGTGAGGAGTAAAATACACCCTTAGACGGAAATACAGTTGAGTTAGCCTTTGCGAAACGTTTAATGAGCATGTGACCACAGCCTTAAAGGCCTCCTCCCATTGTTCACTTTCCAGATGACCAACATTGCGTTCCCAATGTTCCCTCATTCTCAGGGGATGCCAAATCAGGTAGGACTGTAAGTGCATGGCATAAATTTGTAAAATAAATCCTTAGGATGAGTTGGCATGTATGAGACTAAACAACGGAGTTGGCGATAAGTGCCATTCCGAGGATTTATTCTGTGCCTTAAAGTGGAGGTTCACCCAAAAAACTTTTTTTTTTAACATTAGATTGAGGCTAGTTTTGTCAAGGGGAATCGGTTGTTTTTTTTACAATCGAAGCAGTACTTACCGTTTTAGAGATGCATCTTCTCCGCCGCTTCCGGGTATGGGCTGCGGGACTCGGCGTTCCTACTTGATTGACAGGCTTCCGACAGGCTTCCAACGGTCGCATACATCGCGTCACGATTTTCCGAAAGTAGCCGAACGTCGGTGCGCAGGCGCCGTATAGAGCCGCACCGACGTTAGGCTTCTTTCAGCTACTCGTGACGCGATGTATGCGACCGTCGGAAGCCTGTCAATCAAATAGGAACGCCCAGTCCCGAAGACCATACCGGAAGTGGCAGAGAAGATCTATCTCTAAAACGGTAAGTACTGCATTGATTAAAAAAAAAACACCAGTTTCCCCTTGACAAAACGAGCCTCAATATAATGTTAAAATGTTTTTTTTCAGGTAAACTCCCGCTTTAACTGCATGTTGCAGCTGCATATAATAAAAATGCATAGAAGGTGGTATATTGAACTTATTCTGCAAAGCTGCAAATGTCAGAAGTACCCCATTATAAAATATATGTTTAAGGGCATTACTCCATATGCTATCAACCTAGCCCCACACTGACATTTCGCCAACACCATATAAGTATCATTAAGCCATATGGGGCTAAATTCTGTGTAGCCTGTTACCGTCTGAAGGTACTTGGTCTTATTACAGACCTTGAGGTTAAAGGTCGGTAAAGCTTGTGCGGTAATCTGAAAGCCTGCGCATCAAGAGCCTGTACAATGGATCCCCTAAGGGTGGTGTGAGACATCACCGCCATGAAGGAGTTGCGCTCCGTGCCATCCAACTCATTCCCCGTGTAGATGGTACCTGAGTAAAAATATTTTTAGTTGAGTGGGAAAGATTTAAAACTGCTGACAATGTTTCATTGCTGTCCGTATTTTCTTGGCTCAGTTACAACAGTACCCCAATTTCTTAAATGGGTGTCTCACGTACCGGAAATTAGGGAAATCTTACCAATAGAATCAAAGACAGTAATGAAAACTTGACAAAGATTGTAATACTTTTATATCCCCTGTGCCCTCAAAAAAATAAATATTAGCTATAGGTAGGCTTTAATAGTTACAACAGCCAAAATGAATGCGGGTGTAAGTGAGCCAGGATCCCAAGATTAAAATATTTTCTTTTCCTTGTGTGTCACGGCAAAATTGTTTTGCTGGAGGGTTGCTACTGTGCTTTCTCCATAACTGCAAAAATGTTATATGTTGATTGAGGAATTTATCAAAATGTCATTTTAGGGTCCAGGGTTCATCACAGGTTTTTTTCTCCTTATTATAGATCCGCCACGGTTTTATAGCATGCACAGTTATTATTATTATCATACTGGTTAAACTTGATAGATATACAACATGTTTTTTTTTTAAGTTAGCTATAGTTAGAACTATTTTAATATGGAGAAATTGGCTGCCATTTGATCATATTTATGGACTCTAGACAGTAAAGGTCCTAAAAGAGTTTACAACTAAATTTTAAAGAGGAAATTCCTACTTTTATTGGCAACCCTTTATGTAAAATAAACACATATTTCCAATCATTATAATTTGCTGGATGTGTAAAAAAAAAATTTGAAAAATAATTATTGCATGTTCTTGGTTATATGCCGCTAAAAATAGGATCCATTCTCTGGAGCAGAAAATGAAAACTTAGCAAGCTAATAACCTCAATAAAACTGCATAGTTACGCTAATAAATGGAAAAATGAAGGCCGCTATACTACATGAGAGATACACGCGGTGTGTTAGTAACTGAGGAATAAGGTTGACTTAACACATTCTACCAGGTCAATCCAGAGCTATGAGAATGGCTAGAATGTCCTTGCTTTCAATCTTTTAAAGCAGACAAATCAATAGGTTCAGCTGAGAAAAGGAAAGGCCTAGATCAGGGTATACTGGTTCCACAGCCCTACACCAAGGTATCTTCTGCATCCATCATTGGATCCCTTGCACTGGGGACCAATATGCCCAGCTTCTTGTTCAGCTAGGAAGATGTTAGCAAATCCATATCTGGCATCCCCCAATATAGACACATGTCTTGAAACACCTCCTGATGGAGAGACTATTTCCTCAGGTCCCGACATTGACTGCACCATTAAGATCACTGGAACATCGCCCCTACCATTAGAGAATGGCTATCTAGAGTAGCTAGAATTGCAGAACTGGAGGAACTTATCTACACGTCCCAGGAGCGTTTACAGAAATTCACACTAACTTGGGCCTGCTGGACCCATTTCAAATCTTCTGACTGCTATAAATCTTATTCCCCCCCCCCCTGAATTCGTCGAACCATGAGAATCCTAAATAGCTTATGGGTCTCTCCCTCCCCGCCCAGACCTAGTGAGCTCTAGAACTACGTGACGGAGGAGTGGCCTCCACCCCCCACTACCCGTCTTCCCCCTCCTACCCCCCCCCCCCCTCTTTTCATTCCTTTCTTTCAGAATACCCCAACCCCATACCTGTGGCCTGGAAGCTTTTTTTTTGTGATGTGATCTTTCTAAATAAAATAAACCTTTGGACGGAAGTGTTGATCCATGGTGTGCTGGCAAATATGTTCACTTGCTTCATGTTTTCAGGACCCAACTGGTAATCGCTACAGCACCCATCAATTTAACCACTAGCCGACCAGCCGCAGGCGGCAGGTCGGCTCGGCTGCGCGAAATCACGTAGGTATAAGTCATTTCGCATTTCAGCCATTAGGGTCGCTTGCGTGCCCCCTGCTCGCCCCTGGTGCTGACGCGCGTGCCCGGCGGGCGCGATCACCGTCGGGCACCCGCGATCGCTCGTTACAGAGCGAGAACTGGGAGCTGTGTGTGTAAACACACAGCTCCCGGTCCTGTCAGGGGGTGAATTGACTGTTCAATTGACAGCGATCTGTCATTTCCCCTAGTCAGTCTCACCCCCCCTTCAGTTAGAACACAGCTAGGGAACATAATTAACCCCTTCCTCGCCCCCTAGTGTTAACCCCTTCCCTGCCAGTGGCATTTTTACAGTAATCAATGCATTTTTATAGCACTGATCGCTATAAAAATGCCAATGGTCCCAAAAATGTGTGAAAAGTGTCCGAAGTGTCGGCCATAAGGTCGCAGTACCGATAAAAATCGCTGATCGCGGCCAATACTAGTAAAAAAAAAGAAATATTAATAAAAATGCCATAAAACTATCCCCTATTTTGTAGACGCTATAACTTTTGCACAAACCAATCAATAAACGCTTATTGCATTTTTTTTACGAAAAATATGTAGAAGAATACAAAAAAACTTTTTTTATATATTTTTGGGGGATATTTATTACAGCAAAAAGTAAAAAATATTCTTTTTTTTTTCAAAATTGTCACTCTATTTTTGTTTATAGCGCAAAAAAAAACCGCACAGGTGATCGAATACCACCAAAATTAAGCTATAATTGTGGGAAAAAAAGGACACCAATTTTGCTTGGGAGCCACGTCGCATGACCGCGCAATTGTCAGTTAAAGCGATGCAGTGTCGAATCGCAAAAAGTGGCCCGGCCATTGACCAGCAAAATGGTCCGGGGCTGAAGTGGTTAAGAGCCATACTTTCCAGGAACGTGTGTTATCGGAATATTGAAAATAGTGTATAACAACGCACTTTCAATGCTATACTTAACCAGGGGCGGACTGACAACTCATGGGGCCCCCGGGCAATAGAAGATTATGGGCCCCCCCCGGGCTTACAGATGGCCACCACGCCAGGAGGCAGTGCAGAGGCAGACAGCTAAAATCTCTGGATTTTCACATCAAAAGCATGTCAGTTTCGGACATATCAGGGACAGATGTAAAATAAACACAGATTTTTACATACTGTCCCTGGTTTTACTGAGCCTGGCAACCCTGATGGGGCCCCCTAGTGGCATGGGGCCCTCGGGCAGTGCCCGAGTGACTCAATGGTCAGTAGGCCCCTGTATTTAACAGATAAAAAGGGAGAAAAGAAATGTTCAATGCATGGGTTTACATATATTTTAACTAAGGGCCAGATTCTCGTAGATCGGCGTATTTTTGTGCGGGCGTAACGTATCCTATTTACGTTACGCCTCCGCAACTTAGACGGGCAAGTGCTGTATTCTCAAAGCACTTGCTCCGTAAGTTGCGGTGGCTTAGCGTAAATAGGCCGGTGCAAGCCCGCCTAATTCAAATTTGGAACAGGGGGGCGTGTTTATGTAAATAACTTGTGACCCGACGTGATTGACGTTTTTCACGAACGGCGCATAGGCCGTCCGTGGAATATCCCAGTGTGCATTGCTCCAAAGTACGCCGCAAGGACGTATTGGTTTCGACGTGAACGTAAATGACGTCCAGCCCCATTCACGGACGACTTACGCAAACGACGTAAAATATTCAAAATTCGACACGGGAACGACGTCCATACTTAACATTGGTACGCCGCATGTATGCCTCATATAGCAGGGGTAACTTTACGCCGGGAAAAGCCTAACGTAAACGGTGTATCTGTACTGCGTCGGCCGGGCGTACGTTCGTGAATTTGCGTATCTAGCTGATTTACATATTTCTAGGCGTAAATCAGCGTACACGCCCCTAGCGGCCAACGTAAATATGCAGGTAAGATCCGACGGCGTAAGAGACTTATGCCGGTCGGATCTAATAGAAATCTATGCGTAATTGATTCTAAGAATCAGGCGCATGGATACGACCGCTCAGACTCAGAGATACGACAGCGTATCTGGAGATACGCCGTCATATCTCCTTTGAGAATCTGGGCCTATGCATTTATTTTAGATTGGTTGAGGAAATTTAAAGAGCATACAAAAAGAAATATTGGTGAATAATATACATGGTAAATTAATTCAGAGAAATACATTTGTGCGTCTTTTTTATTTTTATTACATAGTTAACAACACCCCGGGATTCCACAAACCATTAGCAATGCATGGGTTAACCGAGTGAATAAAAAGAGTACGCTTACAGCGCACATCAGTCAACAAAAATAAAATATATTTGATTTTCCTTTAAAAAGACTTCACTGAATGAGATTCTTAAAATTCAACGATTTGTAAACAGAATTCCGCTGTGAGGCTAACAAACGCTACACTTCATTCCCCAGGATTTTTATTTGTCTGATAGAACAACGAGATTGACTCTACATTGCGGCTAAATTTGAATTGATGATGGAAACAATGTTAGTAATTCCAGATCAAGCAACCCTTGTGTCTGGCATTTATTTGTGCTGTTTGGTTGTCAGGCCTGTCCCAGAGCCCCCTCTCATGTGACATGTCAGCTCCACCATCACACAGAAGAGAAATAGTGAATTCACTTTTACAGTTAGAGGAGCTGAGTGCTATTACCCGTGTATTTGTCACCAGCGCACGCCGTTCTGACTATAATCTGCCATCTGGATGGATGCTACAAAGTTAAGAGCCAGAGACATACATTTCTCAGTAACTACCTGCTGTCAGCTATTATTTTAAGGATCCTGTGATTTTCTTTTATTTTGACTAGAAAAACAAGCCAGCTGTAGTAACAGAACAGGCACATCAGCTAGTCAGTCTCTGGCAGATATGTCACCGGCATTGACACCGGGAAAGGCATTATTCTAGGATAAAATTGATATGGCGAGATTGTGAACACGCTCCTTCTCTAAACAGTTTAAACAAATAAAAATATTAAACCCGATCATTTTTTTTTTACTAAAAATAAATACTATGGGCTAGATTCAGAGAGAATTTACACCGGCGTATCTATTGATACGCCGCGTAAATTCAAATCTGCGCCGGCGTATCTTCGTTCTGTATTCAGAAAGCAAGATACGCCAAAATTTGCCTAAGATCCGACTGGCGTAAGTCTCTTACGCCGTCGTATCTAAGTTGCATATTTACGCTGGCCGCTAGGTGTCGCTTCCGTCGATTTCAATGTAGAATATGCAAATGAGCTGGATACGCCGATTCAGAAACGTACGTGCGCCCGGCGGAATTTTTTACGTCGCTTGCGTAAGGCTTTTTCCGGCGTAACGTTGCTCCTGCTATATGAGGAGCCACCAATGTTAAGTATGGGCGTCGGGCCAGCGTCAAATTTTGCGTAGTTTACGTCGTTTGCGTAAGTCGTTCTGGAATAGGGCTTTGCGTAAATTACGTCCACGTCGAAAGCATTAACAATTTGCGGCGGAATTTCGAGCATGCGCACTGGGATTCTTTCACGAACGTCACATGCGCCGTTTGTTAAAGACATCATTTACGTGGGGTCATGTTTTATTTACATAAAACACGCCCACCTCTTCAGAATTTGAATTCGGCGTGCTTACACCGGCAGATTTACGCTACGCCACCGCAACTTACGGAGCAAGTGCTTTGTGAATACTGCACTTACCCATCTAAGTTGCGGAGGCGTAGCGTAAATAGGATACGCTACGCCCGCACAAACTTAAGGCAGGCTTTATGAATCTAGCCCTATTTATATATACATTAGTTTATAATCAACGTCCCAAAAACATTAGCAGCAGAGCTGTACTAAATACAGTAAAACCTTGGATTGCGAGCATAATTATTCCAGAAACATGCTTGTAATCCAAAGCACTTGTATATCAAAGCGAATTTCCCCAAAAGAAATAATGTAAACTCAAATGATTCATTCTACAACCATTTATTCATAAGTCCTTCAGTTTATAGTCCATATAAAAAAAATATAGCAATGTGATAGGTTGTGTAATCATAAAATGTTCATCCACTAATTGAAGCCTCCACAAGAAGCAAAATCCAGCAGGAGCTACGAGTATAAAAGAGAAGAGAGGAGCCTCTAATGCCGCGTACACACAATCGGTTAGTCTAAAGAAAACGGTCCGTTTTCATCAGACGAACCGATCGTGTGTGGGCCCCATCGTTTTTTTTTCCCATCGGTGAAAAAACTTAGAACCTGTTTTAAAATTATCTGATAGTTGAAAAAACGATCGTCTGTGGGGAAATCCATTGGTTAAAAATCAACGCATGCTCAGAATCAAGTCGACAGATGCTTAGGCCCCGTACACACGACCAGTTTCCTCGGCAGAATTCAGCTTCCGACCGAGTTTCTGGCTGAATTCTGCCGAGAAACCCGGCCGTGTGTACACTTTCGGCCGAGGAAGCCGACGAGGACCTCGGCGAGGAAATAGAGAACATGTTCTCTATTTCCTCGTTGTTCTATGGGAGCTCTCGGCCCGCCGAGGTCCTCGGCGGCTTCAGGGCTGAACTGGCCGAGGAACTCGATGTGTTTGGCACGTCGAGTTCCTCGGCCGTGTGTACGAGGCCTCAGAAGCATTGAACTTCATTTTTCTCAGCACGTCGTTGCGTTTTTGGAGTGACAGGCAGCTCATGTGAGGAGCCCTGACCAATCCCCACTTGGTATTGGCAGGGGGCGGGCCTCCCATATAAGCTGAGGTAACAGCTCACTGGTGAGGAGAAGTTGTCGGCTGGGTAAAGAAGAGAATGGAGTCCTAGATAGCAGCAGGAGGCCATACCCATCTGGGGGGGGGGGGGGTGCTGACCGCGGAGGAGCCTGGAAAAGCTGGGACGGAGCCTCATCCTTACATGGAAGAGGTCTCCTGGAACAGAGGGGCTGGAGAAGTTGTTGGAACGGATGTCCGGTTAAAGTTCTCCACCATGGACTCGGGGCAGGTGATGGTCAGAGAGTGTGACACAGTGGATGTTCTGGAAGAGGCATGCCAGGGGAGCTGGGTGCGAGGCCAGAGGAGAGACTGTGGGATTCATGTCAAACCGCTGCTGCTTGTGGGCGCAGGATTTGCAGGCGGACTAGCTGGGATCAGTAGTCCTCCAAAGCTGCTAAATTGCTAGGCCTACAGGAAGAGGTACTGCAGGACTCTGGCCTAGTAACTCTGCAGCCAACTATCACAGTTGATAGTTGAGAGAGAGAACAGAGAGACTAACAGGTTATAGTGGAAGTATGTGCAGGAGGGAGAGAAAGATCCTGGAAGCAACAGTCTGCAGGAGCTGTGCAGAGGAGGAGCAATAGTCTGCATGGTTGATGCAGGAAAGAGACTATAACTGTTAGAGCCGGTTCACACTGGGGCGACTTGGGATCCGACTTGAATTCGCCTCAAGTTGTCCCAAGTCGCGCTGTCGAGAAAAACAATGCAAGTGAATGGGAGCGGTGTTAATACACACGACTCGAGTCGCTCCGACATCAAAAGAAGTTCCTGTACTACTTCAATCCGACTTGTAGGCGATTTGTACCCATTGATTTCAATGGAAGTCGCCACCAAGTCTGATCCAAGTCTGATCACTGTCTTAACTGAAGCGACTTTCCAGGCAGATAACATACATTTCTCAGGCAAACCTCTCCCTCCCCCTCCCGCCCCTAGAGCTGATTGTTGTTTGATTGGCCACTGGAAAGTCTCCTGTCCTGGAGACGACTTCAAGACGTGTTGTAAATCGCCCCAGATCGCCCTGTGGTTCATGTTCAAGTCGTGTCGGAGTCGCCTCTGAAAGTCGCGCTGGAAGTCGTGTCGCCCTAGTGTGAACCGACTCTTAGGGTTCATCAAATCTTCATGGCTCAACCTTTTTGTTCTAATCCTATAATATGATGGCAAATCATCTTGTTCTGTAGGCATCCCATATTTCCTTTCCCCAACCAAGTTATGTCCCCCAAGAGACAAAAACAAAACAATGCAAATGACTGTTCATTGTCTCTGAAGTGATTGATGGAGGTCTGGCAGCAGGGTGATATGGTGGATGTTAGTTACTAGTAGCAACCAAGCGCTACATATATTTTTATCCATTAAAATTACTACACTATGAGACCTATCTCTATGTCTCTTGTGGAGTCATTTTTCCTATCCATGTTTCATCTCGAGGGGCCAGTGGAGTGGAACTGTGCTGTTAGTGGAATCTGTTGTTATTCCAGAAGTGCTGTTTGACCTTCCTGTAAAAAGGGGTGAGTGGCCATCCATCTATTGAGCACTCGTGGTAAAGAACTAGAAAACTAATTTGAGCATCACTACTTGGTGTTGGGATTCATCATTATGGACATTTAGCTTGCTATTTATTTTGTACTTATATGCCTTTTGATTCACTGAACATTATTAGCGCCTCATCCTTTAATATATTTTTGCAGCATTTGGTTATTCGTTCACTTTTAACCACTTAAGGACCGCCTAACACCGATATACATCGGCAGAGTTATACGGCTGGGCACAATCACGTAAGGGTACGTCCCCTTTAAGTGCCCAGCCGTGAGTCGCACGCACGCCGCCAGCGCGCACCCGCGACCCGGTCCGAAGCTCCGTGACCGTGGCACCCGCGGACCCGATCGCCGCCGGTGTCCCGCGATTGGTCACAGGAGCTGAAGAATGGGGAGAGGTGAGTGTAAACACACCTTCCCCGTTCTTCATTGTGGCAATGACAGTGATAGTCTGTTCCCTGATATAGGGAAAGGCGATCACTGACGTCACACGTCCAGCCCCACCCCCCTACAGTTAGAAACACATATGAGGTCACACTTAACCCCTACAGTGCCCCTAGTGGTTAACTCCTAAACTGCAATTGTAATTTTCACAGTTACCAGTGCATTTTTATAGCACTTTTCGCTGTGAAAATTATAATGGTCCCAAAAATGTGTCAAAATTGTCCGATAATGTCGCAGTCATGAAAAAAATCGCTGATCGCCGCCATTAGTAGTAAAAAAAAAATATTAATAAAAATGCCATAAAACTATCCCCTATTTTGTAAACGCTATAAATTTTGCGCAACCCCATTCGATAAACGCTTATTGCGATTTTTTTTAACAAAAATAGGTAGAAGAATACGTATTGGCCTAAACTGAGAACATTTTTTATATATATATATATATATATATATATATATATATATATATATATATATATATATATATATATATATCTTTTTTGGGGATATTTATTATAGCAAAAAGTAAAAAATATTGCACTTTTTTCAAAATTGTCGCTGTATTTTTGTTTATAGTGCAAAAAATTAAAACTGCAGAGGTGATCAAATACGACCAAAAGAAAGCTCTAGTTGTGGGAAAAAAAGGACGCCAATTTTGTTTTGGGAGCCACGTCGCACGACCGCACAATTGTCAGTTAAAGCGACGCAGTGCCGAATCGCAAAAAGGGGCAAGGTCCTTTAGCTGCATAATGGTCCGGGTCGTAAGTGGTTAAAGGGGCAGTTTATATCATGATTGTTCACTGATCTCAAAGGGCGCCATTCACTGTTTTATATATATTTTTTTAAATAAAGGAAGAACAATGGTGGTTGTCTTACTAGGTAATATTGGGGCCAGTAGAGATGCTGGCTGGTTGTTATCTTGCTGAGCTCCTATTGAGGCTCTTCAAATCGCACACCCGGCTCCCTCTATCCAGCAATACAATTGGGATCTTTACATTACACTGTGACTTTGTGGACACTGCGACCCCCCTATATTCTTCAGCCATTTATTTGGCTGATCTTTTACCCTGCTACAATACTCTTGTTCAACCTTTTAAAACTCCTGTCTTGTGGCGGCATCCTGGGGGGGAACCTTTGCAGGCTGTGTCCAAGATGGTCCTTTGGTCTCATCAGATGTGGTGTTAGAGAACATATTAGATCTTTGGTCCATTTACCATATGATTTTAGGCTCTTCGACATGCACTTCTGATACAACCTCCATTATTTGGAAAATGTATTATACTGTTAATTCAGGACACATCTGAAGAAGGAATCCCCAAACACGTTAGTTGCCTGTATCCCGCTCTCATTCTACACTCTGTTATGGTATGTCTGTAATATCTATACATTTTGATCATGTTTCATGTCTTTTTATACCTATGTATTAATAAGATTTCTAAATTTTATATTATCTACATTTTGTATTCCTATATCAGTGCCTACATAGTCCCACCCTTTGAGGGAAATTCTCTTTTTGCATGTTTAGGGATGATGGCACTCCATCCAATATAGCCTTATTCCATATTTACTAGGTAATATTGGGGTTTTTCCCTGTGAAAGGGGTCACAATCTTCACTATTTCTCCACTCCTCCCAGTCTTCATAAACCTCACTCAGCTCTCTGATAAAAAGAAGACCCAAGTATGGGTGAAACTGTGTCCAAAATGTACAGAAAACTGTTATTTATATATTTTTTATAATTTGCATTCATGGCTTGAAAGGGCTAACCTGGGGTGACCCGGTACCATTTTTAGAGCCAGCAGTTGGCTTTTTAGTGATAAGAACTGATGTGGCTAAAAAGGCTCGGCTGTTATTCTAAAGAGCGGAAGGCTAGGTCCCCCCTTGCGCCACCTTCTGCTGCTCTTCCCCGGCCTCCCGTCCAGGAGACCCAAGCCACCATCCAGCGGTTCAGCCGACACAAACAAAGCCAAATTCGGCATTGATCGGGTCTTTCGATGTAAAATCCCAGAAGCGACGCCACTTCCTGTTTACTCGGCTGCCGATGGCACCAATTTTAAATAAAAGACAGTATTCAGAATCGCTAATTTTGGTGATCTAAATACTTTTAAGTGCAATAGAGGTATTTGGGGTCTTTTAGACCCCCGATCCCTCCATAAAGAGTACCTGTCACAAGCCATGTTTGCATTCCTTGTGACAGCAAAAAAGTGATCAGATTTTTCTTTTTCTTTAAAGGGACAATGTAAAAAAAAAATAATAAAAACAATATTTTTAACGTGCCCCTGTCCCAGTGTGCTCGCGTAGCAAAGAAAACGTATACATAAGTCTCACCCGCAAATGTAAACAGTGTCCAAATCACACATGTGAGGTATAACCGCAATTATCAGAGCAATAATTCTAGCAAAAGACCTCCTCTGTAACTCTTGTAACCGTTACATTTTTTTAAAACTGCCTATGGAGACTTTTAGGTACCGTAGTTTGTTGCCATTCCAAGAGTGTTCGCAATTTCAAAGCATAACATGTTAGGTTGCTATTTACTCATCTTTCCCATAAAAAAAATAAAACAATGGGCTAACTTTACTGTTAAGTTTTTTTTTTAATTCACAAAAGTGTATTTTGTCCCCAAAAACTGTGTTTGAAAGACCGCTGCTCAAATACCAAGTGACATAAAATATTACAACAATCTCCATTTTATTCTCAAATATATATATATATATATATATATATATATATATATATATATATATATATATATATATAATGTTTGGGGGTTCTAAATAATTTTCGAGAAAAAATATGAATTTTAACTTGTAAGCAACAAATGTCAGAAATTGGCTTAGGCGTGAAAGGGTTAAAATAAGTGGAGCCATGCCAATAGGGTAATCATTTATCTATTCAACTTATTTTGTCTATCCTTTGATTTTGGATGCCTTAGGCCTCGTACACACGACCAAGGAACTTGTCGTAAATGAAACATCGTTTTCCTTGACGAATTTGTTGTCAGGCTTGTCGAGAATATTGACAAGCTTTCTTTGCGTACACACTGTCAAGACAAAATCTCGTCGTTCTCAAACGCGGTGACGTACAACACGTACGACGGCACTTTAAAGGGGAAGTTTGATTCCACTGGCGCCACCCTTGGGGCTGCTTTTGCTAATCTCATGTTACTGCGTGTTAAGTAAAAGTTTGGCGAGAGACGATTCGCGCTTCTCAGTCTGTTACAGCGTGACGAATGTGCTATCTCCATTACAAACCCTACTTTTACCGAAGGCGCGCTCCCATCTCATACTTTATTCTGAGCATGTGCGGGTTTCTAAGCATACACACGATCGTGTTTCTCCTCGTAAACCAGCCCGACGAGGAACACGACAAGGAAATTGAGACTCCCGATGAGGAAAACTTGTTCTCTTTTTTTCTCGTCGAGTTCCACGACAGTTTTCTCGACAAAAACATACACACAACCGTTTTCCTCGGCAAAAAAGCTCCGCCACCAAGTTTCTTGATGGATTCTGACGAGGAAAACGGTCGTGTGTACAAGGCCTAAGTCAAGATAATGCATGCAGCACTATTGTGAAGACTAAAACCTATTAGAGTGCATATATTACCGATTCTATCTATCTATCTATCTATCTATCTATCTATCTATCTATCTATCTATCTATCTATCCATACACATATATTAGATGTCTTCAATCTCTCTAAAAGTGCCCCTTATTTGGTTCTTTTGTTCACAACATGGAATGGGAGGGGTTTAGAGAATTCAATGTGGTTAGATCAAACATAGGAAGGTTTTGGGGCTTTGGCAGATTAGGCCAAATCTTCAAATATCTGACTTCTTTATGACAGGAGGAGGCATCTTAATTTTTATTGTATTTATATTTCCGCTCTAATAAATAAAATATTTCAACATAAACAGTGTTTGAATTGTTCAGTGATAAACAAAATCAAAAAGCAGGTCATCGGAAATTAAAAAATACTAAATTATTCTTTACACAATTACAAACACTAACGTAGTGTTTTGATTGCTTTTTTAATGCCTTCAATGTTAATTATAATTGCCAGCAGATGATCTTATGGGACTAATTAGTCTCATCTTTTAATTGCATTTTGAAATGAGGGCTACAATTTTTAAAATCATCTTCCAACTATAGCGATTTAATTTATAGGCTGAAAAAGTCTTCAAATTAAAATAAATATTATAAAATAATAAAACATTGTTTGAGAAATAAATGATGGTTCCGGATATAATTACTCTCAGTTAACCCATGTATATTAATTGTCATATATTTTATATGTCATTCACTAAGCTTCTGTTGCAATATATTATTTTAGACATTCTACACCAAAATATAGAATCAAAATGAAGGATTCTTTGGGTTAGTACAGGAATCCTATGTGTGTTTAATACAAAACACAGTTTGGGATCCCATAGTTGTGTATTTACTATAAACTTAAAATTGGATTTTTCTTCCTTTAAAAAAAATCAAATTTTAAGTTTATATTAAATACAGAACTATGGGGTCCAAAACTGTGTTGTATATTAAAAACACAGAGGATTGCCTGTGCTTGTAATAAAATGGATACATAGTCATACACGTGGCATGTATTATATCAAACACATTTTAACTTTGACCATAGTCTGAATAGGTGGATAACACAGTGGCTAAATGATTTGCTCTTTTGCATTTCAATGCCAGGACCAGTTGTTCAGTTTGCCCCAGGAAGACAATCAGCATGGAGTTTGTATCTTCACCCCATGTCTGAGTGGTGTTTGTCTGCATGCTCTAGATCCCTCATCCCGTCTGATTGACCCTAGCGTGTATGTGTTTGATTGTACAACAGTTGTAGGGTTATTACACCTCAAGCATCTTGATGGGGGTAAGCATTAATGCAAATCTTTTTCTGAACTGTGTCGTTGACTAGTGCTATATTAATATGTAAAATCACAAGACGAGTAAGCATTCCATAGTTTTCACGGTAAACCATCACATTGTTGAACATAATTCAGTGATAACTGGCTTTCACACAAAATTGGTCCTAGTATGTGTATGTATGTCCTCCTTTGGGGACAAGGTCTGGTGCATAGGTGTGCACACGGGGTGTGCCAGGTGTGCCTGGGCACACCTTAGTCACCCTGTGCTGGGCAGATTCCCCCTGCTGCTTGGTTGCGAGAAAGAGACTGGGGAATCTCTGTCCCCAGTCCCTTCCTTTGTTTTAAAATTGAGACATTGTGGCCCGTTTAGACCCATGATATTTCACCAAACCCCCAGTGGGGCACCTAAAAAAATTGTAAAAAACAATCATAAAAATGATTGTAAAAAAATATTATAAAAAAGAGTGCAATTATAAAAATGTAATAATAAAAAAATCAAAAAAAATTAACTACTGACATCAACCTCTGCCCTACTGACATCATCCATTTCTCTACCGACACTGTCCATTGCTCTACATATTTAAAGGACATGTGTGTTTGACCTTTGGGGTGCACACCCTAATGCAATAGGCTGCGCACACCTCTGGTGAGAACGGTCAATGCATTTTTCAGCACTAGGTGCATGAATAAAATATGTAATTAAAATCACCAGCCCCCCCCCCCCACTGGGCCAAATATACAGTATGTGGTCATAAAGAGCCCTACTGTGTATGGAGAAAGTTCTGTCCTGTTCCATCTTACCTTGCAAATCCCATTATTTATTTCAATAAATAAGAGACTAGAGTGAGAAGCATAAGGTGATAGTCTAGAGCAGGGGTCTCCAAACTATGGCCCTCCAGTTGTTCAGGAACTACAATTCTCATCATGTCCAGTCATATCTGTGAAGGTCAGTATTTCAATGCCTCATGGGACGTGTAGTTCCGCAATAGAGGGTCTTAGTTTGGAGATCCCTGGTCTACAGCTCAATCTTGCAAGCTAAGGTTGAGAGTTATGTAATAGAACAACCTAGGATTTGGGCTCCGTAGAAGTTGCTTAACCACCTCAGCTCCGGAAGAATTACCTCCCTTCCTTGCTATACGACTTTAACTGACAATTGTGTGGTTGTACGACACTGTACCCAAATAAAAAATGTTAATAATATTTTTTTTCCCCACAAATAGAGCTTTCTTTTAGTGGTATTTTTATCACCTATGTATTTTTTATATTTTTAGAGCTATGAACAAAAAACGACTGACAACTGCACCTGCAGGGCTCTAATGAGGAAAGCTGCTGGACCTGCATCCCTTTAGCCGTGATTTCCTATTGAGGGTATTCAATCAAAAATTGCATTTTTGTTGCAAGGGATGCCTGAACTCTGAATTGTGTCTTATGCCCGGTACACACGATCAGAAAATCGTGTGAAAAATACTGCTTTCAAATCGATCGTTCATTAATCAGATTGTTAGTACAGAGCGTTCGAAAGCCAATCAGGACAGTCTATCCGATATTATTTAATCGGATGTGCACCAAAAAAAAATGTGGGCATCGTATGATTTTCATTTAATCAGTAGAGCTGTCAGTCGAAAATTCAATACAAATGCATTACAACACATGACATCACTTCTGAATTTTTACTGTCTTTTTTTTTTGACTTTAGTAAACTCTTCAGATTTTATCTGAGATTAGCATGCAAAGAAAAAACGGACGATCATTCATCTGATAATCTTATTGTGTGTACCGGGCTTTAGTGTAGACTTCTGGGAAAATCAGTGAGCCAATCACAAAAGCAGGGTTCCGGGTTGCCATATTGCATTTTCAGAAAATTACAGAGCTGTAGACTGAAAAGGAAAGGTAATTTTTTAATAACATTCAATTACAATATGGCTTGTGACGCAATTGTATATGCTACATACATTTTTTCTTTATTTGTTTTTTTTCCCCATGTGGAGTTAACCTTTAACCACTTAAGGCCTGAGCCTCTTTTTCAGACTCGGTGTTTATAAGTTAAAAAATATTTTTTTTGCTAGAAAATTAATTAGAAACCCCAATCATTAAAAAAAATTTTTAACACCCTAGAGAATAAAATGGGGGTCGTTGCAATACTTTTTGTCACACCGTATTTGTGCAGCGGTCTTATAAGCGCACTTTTTTTTGAAAAAAAAACACTTTTTTTAATTAAAGAATAAGACAACAGTAAAGTTAGCCCAATTATTATTTTTTATATTGTGAAAGATAATGTTACGCTGAGTAAATTGATACCCAAAATGTCACGCTTCAAAATTATGCCCGCTCGTGGAATGGCGTCAAACTTTTACCCTTAAAAATCTCCATAGGCGACGTTTAAAAAATTCTACAGATTGCATGTTTTGAGTTACAGAGGAGGTCTAGGGCTAGAATTATTGCTCTCAGGCCCCGTACACACGGCCGAGGAACTCGACGTGCCAAACACATCGAGTTCCTCGGCCAGTTCAGCACTGAAGCCGCCGAGGAGCTCGGCGGGGCGAGAGCTCCCATAGAACAACGAGGAAATAGAGAACATGTTCTCTATTTCCTCGCCGAGCTCCTCGTCGGCTTCCTCGGCCGAAAGTGTACACACGGCCGGGTTTCTCGGCAGAATTCAGCCAGAAACTCGGTCGGAAGCTGAATTCTGCCGAGGAAACTGGTCGTGTGTACGGGGCCTGACTCTAATGATCACAGCAATATGTGTGGTTTGAACACCGTTTTCATATGCGGGCGCTGCTCAGATATGCGTTCGCTTCTGCACACAAGCTCGTCGGGAAGGGGCACTTTAAAAAAATGTTTTATTATTATTTATTTTATTTATTTTTACACTGTTTTTTTTTTGTTTTTTTAAATTGGGTCACTTTTAGTCCTATTACAAGGAATGTAAACATCCCCTCTAATAGAAACAAGCATGACAGGTCCTCTTAAATATGAGATCTGGGGTCAAAAAGACCTCAGATCTTATATTTAGACTAAAATGCAATACAAAAAAAGGCCCTTTAAGAGCTATGGGCGGAAGTGACGTTTCGATTTTTGCTTCCGCCCTATTATGGTATAGAGAGGGTGGGGGCCATCTTGCCCTCACTCGTATCCATACTCAGCAGGAGACAGGACCCGATCACCTCTGCTGCTATTGATGGCTCCGGTAAGCGGCGGAGGACACGGGAAAGCGGCGGGAGGGAGGTGGTCCTCCCCCGCTGCTGATAACGGTGATCTCACAGCCAATCCGCCGCAGAGACCACCATTATCGTAAACCGGACCGCCACCTGAAGAGATGGATAACTGGGTTATGGTAGCTAGCTGCTGCCATAACAGAGATATCCCTCTTCAAAGTGCCGACTTATATAGTCGTTCGGCGGTCCGGAAGTGGTTAATCAATTCTTTGAAGATCATGTCATGAATTCATAAATGGTACAAGATTTTTATATACTGCTAGTTATATAGGGGCAGATTCACGTATAAATCTGTTACGCTGCGGCGGCGCAACGTATCCCATTTACGTTGCACCACCGCAGGTTTACAGCGTAAGTGCCTGATTCACAAAGCACTTACCTGTAAACTTGCGGCGGCGTAGCGTAAATCAGCTTGGCGCAAGCCCGCCTAATTCAAATGGGGCGGGCACCATTTAAATTAGGCGCGTTCCCACGCCGAACGTACTGCGCATGCTCCGTCCCTAACATTTCCCGACGTGCATTGCGCTAAATGACGTCGCAAGGACGTCATTGGTTTCGACGTTAATGTAAATGGCGTCCAGAGCCATTCACGGATGACTTACGCAAACGACGTGAAATTTAAAATTTAGACGCGGGAACGACGGCCATACTTAAGATTGGCTAGGCCACCTAGAGGGCACCCTTCATTTTACACGGCGTATCTCTACGGAAACAACGTAAATTTAGAGCGACGGGCAAAGCGGACGTTCGTGAATCAGCGTAACTAGTCATTAGCATATTCTACGCCGACCGCAATGGAATCGCCACCTAGCGGCCGGCCTAGAATTGCAGCCTAAGATCCGACGGTGTAAGTCAATTACACCTGTCGGATCTTAGGGCTATCTATGCGTAACTGATTCTATGAATCAGACGCATAGATACGACAATCGTATCTCAGAGATACGACGGCGTATCAGGAGATACGTCGTCGTATCTCTTTTGTGAATCTGGCCCATAGTGTCATAAACCAATATATACCAGACATAAAGATTCATAAAGCACTGCTAGCAATACATAAAAAGTCTCAAAAAAAAACAGCAAACTTTTTGTAAGGAAAAAACTCAATAAAGTTCACCAATGCAAAAATATTCAACCAGTGTTCCAGACAAAGATTATACAAATAATTCACGAATGCTGCCACTGTTTGGCATGATAAAGGTTCTCATTGGATCAAGGTATCATCAGTGCTGACTGCTGAATGTTGGACGGATGTTGGAGGCAAGATCTTTACTTGATTTGTGCGCTTAATGACAAGCGTTGACAAGTGCTTCATCTACAGATCAGCACAAAAAATCTCATATGCGAGCTTAATTTACATCAGAGAATAATTATTTCTAATTAAATTTCATAAATAACCCTAATTATCAATGCGGTACTAATAGAGGACAGCAATGATAAGATATACAGGAACCTTGTACATTAATAATTATCTGGGGCAATCTATGCGACCTGTCATCGAAAAATCAATTTTCTGGATTATTTTTTAATTGACACCCGGGCGCAGAGATACCTGCGTCACACGAGGCTAAAATACACATGAGCCGAGTTTGAACATGTCACCGGCGATTTGTCATCTTTCTGGACGGAAGAGAAAAAAAATGGCAGTTATTTTCAAATGTAATTTCTAGATAGTAATCTCATAGAGATGGACAATCCATCGCCACTCGGAGGGAATACACATCAAGCTGCGAATCCTAATTTATGTAATGACATGGACTTGGGCGCTGATTAGCCACCTTATCAGGCCTGTAATAAAGGCTGAATAACCCAGAGTTTATCTTTCATTTATCTGAAGACATTCTGAATATTATCACAAGATTGTAATGTAATCATTATGCGGCACGACGAGTGCAGGCCAGTACACTACATCGTCAATGTCATAGGACTGTCATAGTTCATCCTGCTTACAGTAATTTGCTTGCTCCTTGCACCGTCTTACAATTTTTCAGTTAAAAGTCTCATGTACTCCGAGTAAATGCTATGTGATCATTTACAATTTCGTCAAGTGAGGCCTGACAGTGTCAAGAAGACAGGCCTATGCTGTACACAGCGTACTGCTAAATATTTCTTATTCACAATGATTATCTTTAGACATAAGAATAAACTCTATTAAAGAAATAAAATGGAGAATTGCTATGTAAAACAATACAAATAAGCCATCAAAAACACAGGTTAACAGGTGAATTCACCCAAAATATATATATTTTTTAAGTTGCTGGAGAGATAAACCATCTAACGGTTTCTTATATCTCTTGGGGACTCTGGTGGTTAGATGTCTGTACAAGAATTTCTAGACCTTCACACCTCCCATGGCAGATACGAGTCTCCACCACTCTCCCTCTTGTATCTTACATCTTTTTTATGCTATGTAAAAAGAAATATGATAAATGAAAACAAGAGCCTCCTGGCGTTCCTAAGAGATGTAAGGAACCAAGAGGAGACCCAGTCCACCATAGTCCACCTGAACTTATAACACATTTTTTTGGGTCTACTAATAACATTTCCTGCTATATTAGAACATTGGATAGGGGGAGAGAAAGGGGATTTTAACGGTACAGTTGGTATTACAGTAATGATGAGAAAGAAATCACCTAGGGTCACTAATATATAAAAATAAAAAATTATTTTATTAAATACAAATCCATAAAAACATTGGTCAAATATGGATAGCGCAATATGGTGGTCCAAAATAGCCTTGACGGGGGCCTGCAGCTTACACATGCATTTGCAAATGCGTGCAACTAAACCTCTGTTTTTAACGCACACTGTTAGACAGGTGAATTTGGTTGGTTGCTGATTGGTCGGTAAGTTTGAGCCTGGATATTCCATGTTTTTGTATGTATATGCGCCCTTTCCAGTGCTCCTTTTTGTATAGACCAGTCATAGGTAGGGGCAGTGACTTTTGTTTGTGTAATGATGGGACTTGTAGTTTGGCAACAGCTTGAGGGCCCCATGTTGTTTACCCCTGCTTTAAAGTGAACCTTTCTCCACTATGGTCACTATGGTCGATATTTACTATGGAAGAGTACATATAACAGGAAATGTATACAGAAGGAACAGGAGGGCCCTGCTCATGGAGCTTACAATCTAAAAGGAGAAGGAGGTGGTACAAAAGGTAATGGCTGCAGGGGATGATCTGATGGAGGGGACTCAAGTACAATTCTTAGGTGGAGGTGGGGTAGGCTTCCCTAAGTGAGTTTTCAAGGATCTAAAATACAAAAAAGGTACAGCGCTAAAAAAATTGGCCTATCCCCGACGATGTCATTTACGACGAAACGTGCGTAGGAACGGCCGGATTTTGCGTGGAACGTCATCACGCTCACGAGGAGATACACACACACACGGAGACTGACAGGACTGGATCGGATCAAAACGCCACTTTCTGTCTATCACATGCCGTTTTAATTCATCTTAACTGTAAGTGCAACCCAACCTTTATTAAATCCGCGATCTTTGCAGTACTTCACTATGGAGTGTTTTTGTTCATTTTTCCAATATATATGAGCCATATTATTCCATGTGTTGGGGACTGTTGCTGAGGATCTGCCTTTTCCATTCACCTGCCGGAGAAAGTCTGATTGGAAAGACTATAATCATCTCTGTGCCTTACTGACCGCTGATATAGCGGTCAGTGGATTCGGTAAGGAGACTACATCTCACTACCTGGGTGTCCCTTTTTGGTGGAAGAAGATTTTTTCAGTGCACCTCCCTTCTTTTTTCAAATTATTAACCACTTCACTACTTGGGACTTTTACATTGATATAATATTGGTTTCAAACGTTTATTTTATATCATCTTATTCACATTCTTTTGAATTTGTCACTATTTTTCACTTATTTGGTTATTATCACTCAATATTTTTAGCGCTGTACCTTTTTTGTATTTTATGTCTTTTTTACTTTGGGTATCTTGAGTAATAGGTACTGGCGGCTTCTTTAATTAGGTTAATATATATTTATTCATGTGTTAACGCAGTGTTTTTTTCCCCAGGGAAAGAATCTCTTATATATTACATAAATAGAGCACTGATTACAGTATAAATGTGACTGGCAGGGAAGGGGTTAACACTAGGGGCGATCAAGGGGTTAAATGTGTTCCCTAGGAAGTGATTCTAACTGTGGGGGGAGGGGACTGACTGGGGGAGGTGACCGAGGGACATACCATCGGTCTCCCCTCCCTGACAGGACATGGATCAGATCCACATCCCTGGCTCTGTAACTGCTGATCGCGGGTACCTCTTTAACACTTTTAGACTGTTAAAGTTATTTTTTAAGGTTTAAAATGTATAAATAAAAGTTGACTGTTGCCACAATCTCTAACAGTGATATCGTTTGGCCCAACCCTGTACCTGCCACTTTTGTTGAACAGATAGATCTAGGGTAGGCTCAATTAATATACAATGACAACATATAAAATAAGGAAGGAATTAATATACTGAATGTTAACATTATTAGAATTCCCAGAATACAATATTTTTGTGATGGATGCCCTCTCCCACACACTACGGAATTTCTTTTTTGGCTTACTGCTGAGCAATGGTCGCACCTGCCTCCTGCTGGACGCGTCAGAGGAATATATGCAGAATGCAAAGGCAACTATCCCCCTGGCACTTTTTCTGAGTTTTGCTTGACTTGCCCTATAAATCAATTTGAAGTTGGCATCCTATAGGCAAATATAAATATTTACCAGCGTGTCACATCGACTGAATAATTGTCCTATCAGTTTTTATATAAAGCTGGTCAGTTTTGAGATAACGCAGTTAAAAAGTGTAATATGCAGAAACACCTTGAATGAATACCTTAATTGAACCTAAAAGAACTAGCAGTAGTTACTATTCCCTCGACTGTAAGAGTTCTGTATGGATTCACACCATCATATACTGTAGCACATTATAAAAATTAAAGCACAACTGCAGAGCCATTAAAGCCGGTAAGCACCCAGAGTGTGTGTATAGACTTCCTAAGTTAATATTTATCATGGCAGAAATGGTATTTTAGTCTGAAGCATGAAAGTGAAGGATCCTTATGTTTCAGCCGACCTCCATTTATTTGCTTAATGTTTTTAGAGCAAAGTAATGGTAAAGGATGTGCATTGAGCTCTGTTTGTGTATAATTCATTTACAGCCACTTTTCCAATAAGACACCACATTACATTATTTATTAGTTGGTTGGAATGTTCAAGCTTATTTTCGCAGTGGAATATTTTCTTTACATATAAAGCTGTATAAAGAGCTAAAGAGCTATAAAGACATTTTTATATATGTTCCTGTCTAGTTGGTATAAAATTACCCAAATGTGCCCTAAAGGTAACCCATGTGAATAGAAATAAGGAAAATTCCGTAATTCCATTTTTTTTAAGGTGTAGTCTAGGGCAGTGATTCTCAACTCCAGTCCTCAAGGAGCCACAACAGATCATGTTTTCAGGCTTTCCATTATTCTGTACAGGTGATTTGATCAGTTTCACTGCCTGAGGCCTCGTACACACAACCGAGTTTCTCGGCAGAATTCAGACAGAAACTCGATCGGAGCCGTATTCTGCCGAGAAACCCGGCCGCGTGTACACTTTCGACCGAGGAAACCGACGAGAATCTCGTTGTGCCAAATAGAGAACATGTTCTCTATTTCCTCGTTACTCAATGAGGAAATTTGGCTCGCCGAGATCCTCGGCGGCTTCACAAGAAACTCGACGAGCAAAACGATGTGTTTTGCTCGTCTAGTTTCTCGGCCGTGTATACGGGGCCTCAGGCCTCGTACACACGACCGAGAAACTCGTCGCAAATGAAACATCGTTTTCCTCGACGAGTTCCTTGCTAGGCTTGTCGAGAATCTTGACAAGCTTTCTTTGCGTACACACTGTCAAGACAAAATCTCGTCGTTCTCAAACGCGGTGACGCACAACACGTACAACGGCACTATAAAGGGGAAGTTTGATTCCACTGGCGCCACCCTTGGGGCTGCTTTTACTAATCTCATGTTACTGCGTGTTAGTAAAAGTTTGGTAAGAGACGATTCTCGCTTTTCAGTCTATTACAGCGTGACGAATGTGCTATCTCCATTACAAACGCTACTTTTACCGAAGGTGCGCTCCTCCCATACTTTATTCTAAGCATGCGCGGGTTTCTAAGCATACACACGAACGTGTTTCTCGTTTTAAACCAGCCCGACGAGAAACACGACAAGGAAATTGAGACTCCCGACGAGAAAAAAGAGAACTAGTTCTCTTTTTTTCTCGTCGAGATCCACAACAGTTTTCTCGTTGAAAAACATACACACAACCGTTTTCCTCTGCAAAAAAGCTCTGCCACCAAGTTTCTTAATGGATTTTGTTAAGGAAAACGGTTGTGTGGCCTTAGTAATTACCACAGCCGTTTCATCTGAGGGAAATCCTGAAAACATGACCTGTTGGGGTGCCTTGAGGACTGGAGTTGAGCAACATGGGTCTAGGGAGCTATCATCATGGTCCTGACCTCACTGCTTAGTGCAGTGTTTCTCAACTCCAGTCCTCAAGGCGCCCCAACAGGTCATGTTTTCAGGCTTTCCATTATTTTGCACAGGTGATTTGATCGGTTTCACTGCCTTAGTAATTACCACGGCTGTTTTATCTGAGGGAAATCCAAAAAAAATGACCTGTTGGGGCGCCTCGAGGACTGGAGTTGAGAAACACTTGCTTAGTGAGTATTCGATCCAGAACATGCAGATAGGAAGTGAAGTCCAGTAAGTCCTATCACACATACTGTTTCTAGCTAATACAGTAAAACCTTGGATTGTGAGCATAATTCGTTCCAGAAACATGCTTTTAATCCAAAGCACTCTTATATCACAGCAAATTTCCCTATAAGAAATAATGGAAGCTCAGATGATTCGTTCAACAACCATTTATTCATAAGTTCTTATGTTTATAGTCCATATAAAAAGATTATAGCAATGTGACCAGGTTGTGTAACCATAAAATGTCCATCCACAAATGGAATCCTCCACAAGGGGATTAGAAGCAAAATCCAGCAGATGCTACAGTGTATAAAAAAGAACAGATGTGCCTCTAAGTGTTAAGTATCTCACAAAAGTGAGTACACCCCTCACATTTTTGCAAATATTTTATTATATCTTTTCATGTGACAACACTGAAGAAATGACACTTTGCTACAATGTAAAGTAGTGAGTGTACAGCTTGTATAACAGTGTAAATTTGCTGTCCCCTCAAAATAACTCAACACACAGCCATTAATGTCTAAACCGCTGGCAACAAAAGTGAGTACACCCCTAAGTAAAAATTTCCTAATTGGGCCCAAAGTATCAATATTTTGTGTGACCACCATTATGTTCCAGCACTGCCTTAACCCTCTTGGGCATGGAGTTTATCAGAGCTTCACAGGTTGCCACCGGAGTCCTCTCTCACTCTTCCATGACAACATCACGGAGCTGGTGGATGTTAGAGACCTTCCGCTCCTTCACCTTCTATTTGAGGATGTCCCACAAATGTGAAATAGGGTTTCGGTCTGGAGACATACTTGGCCAGTCCATCACCTTTACCTTCAGTTTCTTTAGCAAGGCAGTGGTTGTCTTGGAGGTGTGTTTGGGGTCATTATCATGTTGGAATACTGCCCTGTGGCCCAGTCTCCGAAGGGAGGGGATCATGCTCTGCTTCAGGAAATGTTGGCATTTATGGTTCCCTCAATGAACTGTAGCTCCCCAGTGCCGGCAGCACTCATGTAGCCCCAGATCATGACACTCCCACCACCATGCTTGACTGTAGGCGAGACAAACTTGCCTTTGTACTCCTCACCTGGTTGCCGCCACACACACTTGACACCATCAGAACCAAATAAGTTTATCTTGGTCTTATCAGACCACAGGACATGGTTCCAGTAATACATGTCCTTAGTCTGCTTGTCTTCAGCAAACTGTTTGCAGGCTTTCTTGTGCATCATCTTTAGAAGAGGCTTCCTTCTGGGACGATAGCCATGCAGATCAATTTGATGCGGTGTGTGGTGTATGTTCTGAGCACTGACAGGCTGACCCTCCCATCTCTTCAACTTCTGCAGCAATGCTGGCAGCAATCATATGTCTATTTCCCAAAGACAACCTCTAGATATGACACTGAGCATGTGCACTCAACTTCTTTGGTCGACCATGGCAAGGCCTGTTCTGAGTGGAACCTGTCCTGTTAAACCGCTGTATGGTCTTGGCCATCAGGCTGCAGCTCAATTTCAGGGTCTTGGCAAACTTCTTATAGCCTAGGCCATCTTTATGTAGAGCAATAATCCTTTTTTTTCAGATCCTCAGAGAGTTCTTTGCCATGGGGTGCCATGTTGAACTTCCAGTGACCAGTATGAGAGAGTGAGAGCGATAACATCAAATTTAACACACCTGATCTCCATTCACACAGGATTTATAGTGCCAACAGTTTGCACATCACTTTACAACATGAGGGCAGACAGTACAGTTACGATAACATTTAATACATGTCTTTAGATTATTTGCCACAAGGCCCTGCACACACATGTATGCCAACTTTGGGTGTCTTATGATTTGATATACAGTAGGTGCTAATTATGTGACTTTGCTGTCTAGAAGGCTGAATGTTGGTTAATCTTTTTTTTTTTTTTTTTACACAAATCAGGATGACAGCTAGTAATGAGGCAAACAGCCCAGAATTCAGTTCAGCAAAAGTTCTGTGCACTTCAAGGAGGTTTGTATGCCAAACCCGAACCCCACAGAAATCAATAGGAACCAAATCTGTCAAATTTAAAAATTTAAAATGCAAATTTACAGGGGATAAATTTAAACCCACAAGTATTTTTTTTTTTTTTACCACGTCTATTCCTTTGTATTGGCTTTTGAAATTTACAAATGTAGCAACTTAAAAATTGGATGAAAGGTTTAGCACTTGGAAACACTTTTAGAAAGATGAATAGTGCATTTTATATTAGGGCTGCTACTGATTAAAATTTTCTTGTTCGATCATTCGATTTTTTTTTATCGATTAATCAACTAATTTAGATTAATTACCGTATTTATCGGCGTATTTATTGGCGTATACCGTTCACTTTTTTGCCCTTAAAATCAGGGAAAAATCATGGGTGCGCGATATACGCCGATACCCGCTTCCCGTGGCCGAAAGTGAGTGTACTGCACTTGGTATATGTCGGCGGCGCAGTTCAAACTCAGCGCAGGAAGCGGGGATTCGACTGAGAGACAGCGCAGGAGAACACCACCGAGGCCTTAAACGGACACCGAACCGGACAAGGTCCGCCGATGGACGCCGGGCAAGACACCAACGAGGGGCATTCAAACTGTAAGTATTTTTTTTTCTAAAATTTCCCTTCTAGGTTGGGGGAGAGCGCTATACGTGGGTGCAGGCAATACCCCGATAAATACGGTATATACGCACATACAGATCCAACTACTTTTAGCTGATCTCCTTGCAGGCTGATTCCCAGTGCAGCTACCAACCACTGGAAAAATGGATAGCAGGATACAAAAAACACACAGCGCTCGATGGGAATAGCATTAAAACTTGTATAGTCTTCAAGTAGGTAACACAATAAATATTGCACTGGAGATAAAATCGATGTAGCTACATAAACTGTAAAAATGGTGCGAGTAATACCAAATGGTAGCAAAAGCAGTCATAAAAACATGTAGCTAAGTATGATACTGGTATAAAAATGTGTACAACGATACCACTGCTGAATCCAGATGAGGAGGGGTTAATAAAAATAATAATAATACATTTTATTTATAATGCACTTTACATCAAAAGATCTCAAAGTGCAACAAATCAAAACAACAATGAATAGACAAATTATACAATAAAACGAACATCTAAAATGTACAAAAGGCTTTACTAAAAAGAAATGTCTAAAACAACAGATTGAGGTGCCCTCAAAGTGTCGGGTAGGGCATTCCACAATGGCGGGGCAGCTGCACAAAATGCCTTATCTCTCATTGTCCTAAGTCTAGTTCTAGGTACATGAAGAAGATTTAATCAAGTAGAACGGAGGGAACGTGTTGTATTTTGTAATTTAGGAAGATCTTTAAGATAGGGAGCGGCATGTCCATGGATGCATTGATGTGCAAGAAGGGAGACTTTGTACTCAATCCTGGTGGAGACAGGAAGCCAGTGGAGTGAATGAAGAATGGGAGTAATGTGCTCATGTTTTCGCACCCTCATCAGTATCCTTGCTGCAGAGTTTTGGATGTACTGAAGCCTCTGCAGACTTTTTCTGGGAATCCCAATGAGAAGTGTGTTACAATAATCCAATCTGGACAAGACAAAGGCATGAACCAGCTTTTGGGCATCAGTCCGTCGGCATGTAGCTGTCCCGCAAAGGGAACTATCACAACTCCCAGTGGATGGCTGTAGAATCCCAGGTTGATAGAGGGAAGTGATAGAGGCAGGGCTTTTTTTCAGGGGGAACTTGGGGGAACTCAGTTCCACCACCTCTGGCTCAGACCCCTTGGTGCCTGCTCACCACAGTGACTTGTAAACACAGAAGTCTGGTTTATGTGTTTACAAGTGACAGCTCTGCACTCTGTGTGTAACCCCCTGAACTCTGAACTCTGTATGTAATGCGAAACTGGTATTTAATGCCCCTTTAAGACCCTTCTACTGTTTTTGAAATCTGAACGGGGTCGTGGTTGAGTTCTTGCACCTATTTTCTGAGAAAAAAAGCTCTGGATAGAGGGAAGTGTACACACGACCGAGGAACTCGTCGTAAATGAAACATCGTTTTCCTCAACAAGTTGATTGTTAGGCTTGTTGAGAAACTCGACAGGCTTTCTTTGCGTACACACTGTCAAGATTAAATCTCGTCATTCTCAAACGCGGTGACGTACAACACATACGACGGCAGGGGAAGTTCGATTCCACTGGCACAACCCTTGGGGCTGCGTTTGCTAATCTCATGTTACTGCGTGTTAAGTAAAAATTTGGTGAGAGACGATTTGCCTTTTTCAGTCTGTTACAGCGTACCGAAGTTGCGCTCTCGTCTCATACTTTATTCTGAGCATGCGCGGGTTTCTAAGCATACACACGGACGTGTTTCTCGTCGAAAACCAGCCCGATGAGAAACACGACGAGGAAATTGAGACTCCTGACGAGGAAAAAGAGAACTTGTTCTCTTTTTTTCTCATCGAGTTCCACGACAGTTTTCTCGATGAAAAACATACACACGACCGTTTTCCTCGGCAAAAAAGTTCTGCCACCAAGTTTCTTGATGGATTCTGTCGAGGAAAACGGTCGTGTGTACGAGGCCTCACAGCCCTTGCCTGTGGCAGATAGAAAGGTCCCGCCAGCATGCAGACATAAAGGCACAGCAAAGAAGCTCTTCAGATGGACACGGCAAGCCCTGTCGGTGTCCGTGACGACACCGGATCTCCAACGGAACTCCCTGAAAACGCGGAAGCCGGAGAAGAGGTGAGTACCGATCAAAAGAATTTTGATCAATCAAAAACATTTACGATTTATCAAGGAATTAATAGTTAATTTCCACAGCCCTAGTTTATATACAACTATATAGATCAGACCAAAATGAGGGACAAATGAGGGGGAAAAAGGGACATTGTTCCAAATTAGGGACAGTCCCTCGAAATCAGGGACAGTTGGGAGCTATGAGGACTACACATGTAAATGCAATATATACACTCACACATACCAGGAATATTCATTGTTTTCTATCTAATCAAAACAGTTCATTTTATAAATGTGGAGTGTGAGACATGTAGGCATGCAGCTGGAAATCTGACACAAAGTGAAATGGGAATTGAAAAACAAATCCGAGATTGGCCCTTTTTGCCCCATTGTGTGTAAAAGAATCCTTGACACATCAGGGGAACCGAAAATTTAAATGAAGTAGATGCACCTTTGTTCCTGTAAAGATTAACAGGCTGAATAATTAGTAATGCAAATATCAACTGAATAACAATATAGCACGCAGTGGGGTAAATTATAAATATTAATAACCTGAGATGCATTAAAAACACAATCATTATGAAGGCTGATATACTTAAATAATCACATTTATTAGTAGAATGTCAACCCTATTATTAGAATAATGATCTGTTTATACAAATCTGCTCCATGGGTCTTGGTGGAACAGAGACAGCACAACAAGCACGTGTTTCTGAGAGGACATGTCCTAAGATGACATTGATGCATTGAATGTCGTTGCAAACATACTTCTTTTGTTTGTTTTTTAACCTTGAACCCAGTGTCCAGGAATGTTCTGGGATTTGTAGTCCCACAACAGACTGATACATGTGAGTATACCAAGAAAAGTCCGATGTGAGCTTTTGGTCGGAAATTCCGACCGTGTGTAGGCTCCATTGGACTTTTCCTGTCGGAATTTCCGCCAACAAAAATTTGCGAGCTGGTTCTCAAATATTCCAATGGAAATTCCGATCGTCTGTAGCAATTCCAACGCGCAAAATTCCAGCACATGCTCGGAAGCATTGAACTTATTTTCTTGGCTTGTCGTAGTGTTGTACGTCACCACGTTCTTGACGGTTGAAAGATCAGAGAACTTTTGTGTGACCGTGTGTATGCAAGCCAAGCTTGAGCGGAATTCCATCGGAAAAACCATCCAAGGTTTTTCCGATTGAAAATCCGATCGTGTGTACGCGGCATTAGAGTATACTCTCCACCCAGTCTTTGTCCTCATTTTGAAGCAATATACTCTTTTCTGCCTTGAGTTTTCAAGCAAGTACAGTCAGTGGCAGCTGGTGCTAAATATTTTAGGAGGGCAGTAAACCAATGCCATGGGAGATGGACGGGTAGGTGGCTATACCCCCCACAGGAGACAGATGGAAAGGCGACGATCAGAGGCCTCCTTACCTTAGGAGACAGATGATGAGGATCTGGAGTAGGGCTGCTGCTCTTTGATCCAGCTACTCCTCGCTCCGGGGCCCTTGTTTCTCCTCCTGGCTGAACAGGAAGTGGGTCCTGAGACCTGATTGGTGTTGGATGCCTAGCGCTTTGGCAGAAGAAGAGACACAGGGCGGAGGAAGCTTGAGGAGCGGACACCGGAGCCGCCGCAGTCCAGGAGAGGAGAGTACACCATAACAGCCCTGCCACACAAGCGGGTAAGTGCCAGACTAGAATTGGTAGGGTAGGGGGCGCTAAGTGCAAATACAAATATGTTAACCCTTAATAACAAAAATAAACTTGACATAAATAAATATATGACCATGCATGACATGTGCGGTTCATACAAATTACAAAAGTGCAAAAAGAAAATATTAAAGTCCCAACAGTAGTGCATTCAATGCTTTCCAAATTGGACACTTGGATATGTGCCAAAAATTGTTTGATTGCTGAGAAAGGTGAACCGTGCTAACATAGCCTTCACCATAACGTTAAATATAACACCCAACGTGATTGAATAAAGGTGGCTCCTTACCAACTCCCGTTGACTCTTTAACTAAAAAGAAGTCAAATGAGCTTTTGGGGAACCCTGTCCCATGAGATCAGATGTCAGTCTCGCAGTCGGTTGTTGAGAGATGCATAAACCAGAAGAGAGACCACAATAGTGTGATACCTTTTTAATTGATTAAAACTTCATATTCCATATAAATAAAAAACTTAGCCAGATGGCCTCTTACTAGAAATGGTGCCACAATCCCGGCACTGAGGCTGTAGACGTGGATCAGTGAAATGAGAGGATCTCCGTTGCGGTAATGCAGTGACAATCCAGCCGGCAGTATGGCGTGCGTGTCAGCGTGTCAGTCCCAACAACCAGCAGACCCGGAAGTGCGTAGTACTTGAGTGGTGTACGCCTCGACATACGTTTCGTAAGAATTACGTCATCAGGAAGTGTACCCACTCACATCGTATGGTGCTTTAAATACCCAGTAACCATGTTTGAATGACGGATGAAGCAGCGAATCGAAACAGCCTCAGTTCCGTATTGGGCAAGACCCCGTGGGAGGGTGGGGGTGCTGTCAGTGCCGCACTGCTGGGGGGGTGGGGTGTTATTTGTTTCCCGCCTCCCAAAAGATGAACCAATCAGCCGCCACTGCTCATATATGCAACACCATGCAACGCTAGTGAAAACAGGTTAAGTTGTTACAGAAACAGTTTTTTTCTCTTTTGGGATAAAGGTTTAAAGGGGTTGTAAGGCTTAGTTTTTTTATTTTATTTAGTTTTGCACAGAGTGGCTCGATCCTGGTCTTCTGGGGTCCCTCGGTGCCTGTCCTGGCTCCTCCCCGCAAGCTCTAACCCCCCAGGGGGGTTAGCTTGCGGGCGCGCTCCCATGATACACCCGGTGGTGGTGGTGTACTCTGCCCCGCCCCCCGGCTCGCCACGTCATTGGATGTGATTGACAGCAGCGCGAGCCAATGGCTGTGCTGCTATCACTCTCCAATGACAAGCCACCTCAAGCAGGGAAAACCATTGCGGGAACGAGCCCACTGAGTTTCATGGCTTAGGGGGGCCCGAGAGTGCAGGGTGTTTTTTCACCTTAATGCATAGGGTGAAAAAACATGAAGCTTTACAACCCCTTTAACCCTCCTGGCGGTATTACCGAGCGTGACTCGGGGTGGATTTTTTGTGCCAAAATCAGTAACCCCGAGTCACACTCGGGGTAGCTATGCAGAGCCTGCAGCGTGCACTGGCTTACCTTGTTCCTGGATCCAGTGATGCCACCGCGCTGTTTGTGAGCGAGCGGAACCTCGCTTGATTCACACAGTGTCCTCCTGTGCCGCCGATCTCCGTTCCCTGCGACGTTACGACGCACGGGGGCGGAGATCGGCGCCAAATTCAAAAAGGTAAACAAACACTATACATACAGTATACTGTAATCTTATAGATTACAGTACTGTATGTAAAAAATACACACCCCCCTTGTCCCTAGTGGTCTGCCCAGTGTCCTACATGTACTTTTATATAATAAAAACATTTCTTTCTCCCTGCAAACTGTAGATTGACCATAGCAACCAAAAGTGTCTTTTTATATCAAAAATGGTTTTAGAGCAGCTAGAAAACAGCGATAATAAATGATAATCACTTGCAGAATTGTGCGATAGCGATTTGTGGGGAAATTCGTCATGAAAAAATAAAAGTAATGACAGCGACAATTCTGCAACTCAGCAAATTTCAGTGATTTTGAGTTGATTACATTATTGAATAATTTTTATTAGAATTATATTATTATTTGTTATAATTATTTATAATTGTTTATTATATTATAATTTATAATTTTGTTTTTAAAAAAATGTCATACCCGGGATGCCTATTAGACTCTTGTTTGGTCAGATTTAAGTGAGTTATTCCTAAAAATTACAGGCCTACAGTATAAAACGCCAAATTTCCTTGCAAATAATGGTACCGCTTTCAGCATCTTTTTTCTGAAAGAATCATACCGCCAGGGAGGTTAATAACAGCTGACCATTGTAAGCACTGCAGTTAGTGTTAAATAATTTGTCTCAACCCTCTAACTACAACTTTTACTAGATAGCTTGGTCTGTTAAAGGAAGCTGAAAAAACGTCAGATAAAAATAATGTAAAAAAAAAGGCTGAATAAAGAAAAAAAAAAAAGCCACCACATCTAAGGATTTGTAAACTGCAATATATTACTTTTTGGTTTAGATATGCTTTAATTGCTCCTCCTACTGTGCGCCTCTTTCGTGGTTTAGGAATTGATGGAACACTTGCCATTTTGGCCTCGGGCTGCTCTAGGTAGCAAAACGCACAAACTCCCCGCAGGGGATCGCTGTCACCTGACAGTATTACAAAAACGCAGCTTTGTCAAAAAAATGTGTCTTCTTGTGACCCTTACTGTCAGGGGCCAGAGAGGAACCGCCATGCTATGCTCAAGCACTTTTGTAGCCATCAGAGAAAATAAATATTAAAAAATAGTTAAAGCTTTCTGACCGGAATCACTGTGGTCATAGTAGAACAAAAAAAAATAATACCCTGGCCATGAAGATATTCGCTAGAACAAATTTACATTGTTTAACTGTTTGCGCGCTTTTGTTGGCTATGTCTGTAATGTGGCCTTGACATTCGTCATCATTCCACTGTAGTAAGCAAGCTTTGTAACTGAACTGTAAACAGGTAAGAGGTGTTGGGCGACACATTTGGCTAAGTCTTTAACTTGTATGGTTTCCTCTGTGGAGCTTTTTTCTTTTTTCTTTTTTTTTTTAACACATCCTCCCTTGTTTACAGTGAGCTATAAAGAACTTGTCCTTAAAGCACCCTGCAATCATTTCCTTCAGAAGGGATTTAACTTCTGCCAGCTACTGTTTGACAAGTGGCGGAATCCCGTTGTTTGTAGCTAATTTGCCTTTTCTGTTTTTTCCTGTCTGCCAGTCTTACTGGATATTCCAGTCCGCTTTGAGATAGCCTCTATAAATCACCGGAGCATATCAGGATGTGCTCTTTTTTTTTTCTGAGGCATAGGGGGCGATTTACTAAAAAAGCAGATAGACTGTTCACTTTGAAAGGGAATTTTCACTTTAAAAAATAATCTGAACTTAGCTTAGTGGCTATGGTGAGAATTCACTTTAAATACTGGGCCAGATTCACGTACTTCACGTACTTGCGCTTTGGCGTAACGTATCCCCTTTACGTTACTCCGCCGCAAGTTTTCATCGTAAGTGCTTGATTCACAAAGCACTTGCGTGTAAACTTGCGGCGGCGTAGCGTAAAGCCGTCCGGCGCAAGCCCGCCTAATTCATATGGGGCGGGGACCATTTAAATTAGGTGCGTTCCCGCGCCGAACGTACTGCGCATGCTCCGTTTTGAAATTTCCCGCCGTGCTTTGCGCGAAATTCCCGGACGACTTACGCAAAAAAATTTTTTAAATTCGACGCGGGAACGACGGCCATACTTTAACATGGGCTGTCTTTTGTTACACCACCTAAATAGCAGCCGTAACTTTGCGACGCGAAAAGCCGACTAGCGACAACGTAAGAGAATGCGACAAACGCGCGTACCTTCGTGGATCACCGTAAACAGCTAATTAGCATACCCGACGCGGAAAACAACGCAATCTCCACCCAGCGGCCGCCGGAGTATTGCATCTTAAGATCCGAAGGCGTATGAAGCCGTACGCCTGTCGGATCTTAGCCAAATGCCGTGGTATCTTGTTTGTGAATTACAAATTAAGATACGACGCGGCAAATTTGAAAGTACGCTGGAGTATCAGCAGATACTCCGGCGTACTTATTCTGTGAATCTGGCCCACTGTATTTATTGGCGTATAACACTCACTTTTTTACCCTGAAAATAGAGGGTAAACTGTGCCTGCGTGTTATACGCAGGGGGCTGTGGAAAGTTTTCTCCCTGAAACTTCCCTCTTAAAGTTAGGGTGCGTGTTATACGCCTGTGCGTGTTATACGCCGATAAATACGGTACTCAATTGCATAAAAGGAAACGCTTGATTTTTGCTTGCATATGATTGGATTATGGATGTCAGTAAAACATTTCCATATTCACTAAGGTAAATGAAAATTTTGCTGCAAAGTGAACATACGCTTCTTCTTAGTGAATTCTAGTATACTAAATAACAAACATGTAAATAAGCAGAAAATTGGAACTTTAAAGGGGTGGTTTAAATCCTTTCTCCCGCTTAGTACATGTACAATAATGTACTCACCAGTCCCAGTCATCTACGCGCCAGCTTCCTTAATTCATCCGAAAGTCAACTTTATAAAATAGAGCGATGGACGTTTCCATCTTAGCTCCTGGCAGTCTGAAGCCCTACGTCCGTGGTGTCTTCCGGGATGCGGCGAATGCTGTACTCCCAGCATTCACCGCTCTATCCTGCACTTGCGCAGTGTTGACGGCGGGCGCGTTTTCAACACAATACCAGTAGTTAAAATGGCGCTATTGTAGCCGCCCTCGTCACATGACTGGCTGCAAGAGTCATGTGACTTGCGGAAATAGCGCATTTCTCTCACTAAAATCGTGATGCTGCGTGACGCTGCATTCCCAAGAGGCATATCGGCTATGCTGGAAAGAAATAGACACGCCCAGCCCCACTCAGACAGACCAGGAAGTGCCTGCTTCACAGACCATAAAGACAGGTAAACAAACGTTTTAAAAAATGTTGTTTGGCGAATTGTTTTTAGGCTAACTGTGCCCTTGTGTTTAAGGTTAAGTTATTAGATAGTCAATGTGGCCAGAAAATTTGTCAATAATAAAAATATAGATGTATTTATTATCTCGACAGTGAAAAATTGTCTCATATCAAATACAGCAGTTGATAAACATACAAAAAATATATACCGGTACATTAACCACTTAATACCGGGCCACTTTTTGCGATTCGGCACTGCGTCGCTTTAGCTCACAATTGCCCATGCGACGTGGCTCCCAAACAAAATTGACGTCCTTTTTTCCCCACAAATAGAGCTTACTTTTGCTGGTATTTGATCACCTCTGCGGTTTTTATTTTTTGCGCTTTAAACAAAAGTAAAGCGCCAATTTTTAAAAAAATTCTATATTTTTTACTTTTTGCAATAATAAATATCCCCAAAAAATATATACCCGTATTTATCGGCGTATAACACGCACAGGCGTATAACACGCACCCTAACTTTAGGAGGGACGTTTCAGGAAAAAAACTTTCCACGGCCCTCTGCGTATAACACGCAGGCACAGTTTACCCTCTATTTTCAGGGTAAAAAAGTGAGTGTTATACGCCAATAAATACAGTATATATACGTATTCTTCTGTATATTTTTGGTAAAAAAAATTGCAATAAGCGTTTATCGATTGGTTTGCGCAAAAGTATCTACAAAAAAGGGGATTGTTTTATGGCATTTTTATTAATATTTTTGTATTTTTACTAGTAATGACGGCGATCTGCGATTTTTATCGAGGCTGTGACATTATGTCGAACACTTTTGACACCATTTTTGGGACCATTGTTATTTTTACATCGATCAGTGCTATAAAAATGCACTGATTACTGTAAAAATGACACTGGCAGTCAAGTGGTTAACCTGTAGAGGGCGCTGATGGGGTTAAGTGTGTCCTAGGGAGTGATTCTAACTGTTAGGGCGCGTGGCTACGAGAGACACGTCGCTGATCACTGTTCCCGATGACAGGGAACAGACGATCAGTGACATGTCACTAGGAAGATTGGGGAGATGTTGTGTTTACACTGAAATCTCCCGTTTTTTCAGCTCTGTGACCTGATCGCGGGATACCGGCGGACATCGAGTCCACGGGTCCCGCTGGCATGGTGTGCGACCACATGGCGGCAAAAATAAAGGGGACATACCTGTACGCCCATTTGCCCAGCCGTGCCATTCTGTTGAGGTAAAAAGTTGTGCGGCGGTCCATAAGCGGTTAAGTGAAGCATGTTCAATGTGGCCAGAAAATGCAACGCAGTGCCGAATCGCAAAAAAATGCCTGGTCATTAAGGGGGCAAATCTTCTGGTCCTTAAGTGGTTAATGATACATTCACATGTGTTTCAAAAGCAGGCAAGGTTTTATTGAAGAATCCAGTGCTGCAAGGTTTATATGCCAACCACAAAATCATTGTGCTGCCCAGCATGGGTTCATTTAAAGACAAATGCAGGTGATAGCAATACTTAGGTATTTGGATATTGGTCTGGAGTTCTTTTCTAATGCTGGATCTACAATCTGTATGTAATGGTAGTGCAACATAGAAAAACAAGTTTTTCACTATGTCTTACTGCAACAAATGTTAAAAGAAAAGTATGGCTTATATATTTATATTTATAATATTTTATACTCACCTAGGTGGATGCAGCATCGATACGAAGCTGCATCTGTCCCCTGTCGGCTCTGCAGTGAGAACTGAGCGATCAAACACAGCTGATCACTCAGTTTTCTCCCCCCCCCCCTGCTCTGAGCAGAGAGCTGTGACTGTTAGTCAGCTGCCCTCTGCTCTCCCCTCCAGTGCTCACTGGAGCATCGGGCTGTGGAGGGGGTGGGAGGGGCTGGCTCAGGCTCTAGGTGGATCGCTGAGAGCCTAAACCAGGTGCCTATCCAGGAATCTGGGTGGATCCTGACCATATGGTCAGGATCTTTCCAGAGCCTGGAAAGGCTCTGTGACACCAGCCAACCGCAGGCTTCAGCCCGCTGTCAGCTGAAAACGGATCACAGGAGTGCAGAATGAACCACAGGGGAAGAATAGCCAAAAAAACTTTGGGCCAGATTCTCGTCCAGCGACGTATCTTTGTGGCGGCGTAACGTATCCGATTTACGTTACGCCTCCGCAACTTAGACGGGCAAGTGCTGTATTCTCAAAGCACTTGCTCCGTAAGTTGCGGCGGCGTAGCGTAAATCGGCCGGCGTAAGCCCGCCTAATTCAGGGGGGCGTGTTTTATGTTAATCTTCTGTGACCCGACGTGATTGACGTTTTTCACGAACGGCGTATTGGTTTTGACGTGGACGTAAATTACGTCCAGCCCCATTCACGGACGAATTACGCAAACAACGCAAAATTTTCAAATTTCGTCACGGGAACGACGGCCATACTTAACATTGACACGCCGCACTTACGCCACCATATAGCAGGGGTAACTATACGTGGGGAAAAGCCTAACGTAAACGGCGTAAATGTACTGAGTCGGCCGGGCGTACGTTCGTGAATTTGCGTATCTTGCCGATTTACATATTTCGACGCGCAAATCAGCGTACACGCCCCTAGCGGTCAGCGTAAAAATGCAGTTACGATCCGACGGCGTAAGAGACTTAACCCTGTCGGATCTAATAGATATCTATGCGCCGTCGTATCTCCGCTGAGAATCCAAACCTTTGACTTTACTTCTCCTTTAATGCATGCTTGGCGATGCGTGGGTGAATGGAACCCAAAACTCCCTGGAAACGCACCTGTATATATGTAATAAAATCTGGAAACTCAAAATGAAAAGTAAAGGGGCAGATCCACAGTGAGAGTACACCGGCGTATCTACTGATACGCCGGCGTACTTTCAAATTTCCCGCGTCGTATCTTTAGTTTGAATCCTCAAACCAAGATACGACGGCATCTGGGTTTGATCCGACAGGTATACGTCCACGTAAGCCTTCGGATCGTAGATGCAATACTTCGGCGTCCGCTGGGTGGAGTTTGTGTCGTTTTCCGCGTCGGGTATGCAAACAAGCTTTTTCCGATGATCCACGAACGTACGCGCTGCCGTCGCATTCTCTTACGTCGTCTCTAGTCGGCTTTTTCCGGCGTATAGTTAAAGCTGGTATTTTGCGGCGTATAGATAGAATTGCCATGTTAAGTATGGCCGTCGTTCCCGCGTCAAAATTTGAATTTTTTATTTTTTTTGCGTAAGTCGTCCGTGAATAGGGATAGACGTAATTCACGTCTAAGTTAAAAAAATGACGTTGTTGCGACGTCATTTCGCACAATGCATGGCGGGAAATTTCGAAACGGAGCATGTGCAGTTCATTCGGCGCGGGGACACGCTAACTTACCGCGCAAAATCTTTGAGGATTTGAAAGAACGCCAGGTAAGGTACGGCGGCGTAGCGTATTTCACATATGCTGCGCCCATCTATTTCTATGTGGATCTGCCCCAAAGTGTTTTGCCAACCAGACAACCATGCTAGTTTCCTGATAGTGAAAGGTTCAGATGCCGTAAAATACTGATTATAACTATGAATTAAAATTTTTAATTAAAGTAATCCATTTCTCAGTCTTACTACTTCTTACTTGTAACTTCATCCTTAGATATTGCACTTTACCTTCTCTCCTTTCAGAACAATTCAAAATGGTACAAGATCTCTTTGCAGATGCATTTTATTTAAATTTAAAGAGTATTTTATTGTGGTTTAATAATTCAAATGGTACAATATTATATAAAATGTCAGAGATGTTATATTCTCTTAAAAGATGCATCCCATGAGGGCCCTAGGCCCCGGACATAGTAGGTAACATAAAATGAACATATTTTGCCTGTCTTCGGCTCAATCTGAGCAGAGTTTGAAAGTAAATGTACTTTATATTTTAATTACTTTTCCTTTAACTACATAAGAATGACATTTATTTGTTTTTGGCACTTTAAAGATAATTCTAGACAAAACAATATTGTTTTATTTGTATTTTTTTATTTACCGTGTTTAGCAGAACATGCACCATTTCATATATATTTTGACCAGAAATAGTTTTCATATTCCCATAGGTAGTGACTGAAGTAAATACCATGTGATCGAACATGTTAACCACTTCAGCCCGGAAGATTTGGCTGCTCAGTGACCAGGCGATTTTTTTGCGATACGGCACTGCGACGCTTTAACCACTTGGACCCCCCCGACCATTGTAAAATGACGGCCACAAGGTGGCTCTACAATGCCCGAAGGATGTCTATTGACGTCCTCGGCTCCTCTGGCCACTGGGGGGGCGCGCGAGCGCTGCCGGCGACGGGCGTGTGCCCGCCGCGTCACTGAGGTGACGATGCGCGTGCCTGGCGGCCGTGATGTCCACCAGGTCCGTTACACAGACAAGTACGTTGATCTTTGTGTGTAAACACAGAGATCCACGTCCTGTCAGGGAGAGGAGACCGATGCTGTGTCCCTTGTACATAGGGACACAGATCGGTCACCTCCCACAGTCAGTCCCCTCCCCCCACAGTTAGAATCACTCCTAGGGAACACATTTAACCCCTTCCTCGCCCCCTAGTGTTAATTCCTTCCCTGCCAGTCACATTTATACAGTAATCAGTGCATATTTATAGCACTGTTCACTGTATAAATGTGAATGGTCCCAAAAATGTGTCAAAAGTGTCCGATGTGTCCGCCATAATGTCGCAGTCCCAATAAAAAGATCACCGCCATTACAAGTAGAAAAAGAAAAGTCATAATTCTGTCCCCTATTTTGTAGGCGATATAACTTTTGCGCAAACCAATCACTATACGCTTATTGCGATTTTTTACCAGAAATATGTAGAAGAATACGTATCGGCCTAAACTGATAAAAAAAATCATTTAAAAAAAAATAAAAAATAGGGGATAATTTTATGGCATTTTTATTATTTTTTTTTTTTACTAGTCCTTTAACTACAGGAGTGTCAGGACGCCCACTACACACAGCTCCTTTCTCTGTCTGCAACGTAGAGAGCGTCCTGACTCTCTTGTAGTCCAAGGGAGGGGGCGAGAATGACACTCCACACCAGGGAGAAAGCCTCGCATTACTGTGTGGAGTTACAGACAGAAGAACAGGAAGTGAGGATTTCTCTGAAGAAATTAGGACATTTAAAAGCAAAATGGAAGGATGAGGTAAGTGAAGGAGGACTGCACTAAGGTAAAGGAAGCTATTTAGGAAAAAAAAATTGTACCTTTACAACCCCTTTAAGTAAATCAACCCCTTAGGATGACATGGGCACACAAGATGACATTGGGGTACCTAGGAGTCCATTCAGACTCACAGGATGACAGGGGTGCACTGGAAGGCACGAGATGATATTAGGGGGTGCAGAGGAGGTGACTCAGAGTCAAAGGATGACATTTGGCACACTGGATTCTACTACTCTGAGTCACAGGGGCAGGGCCGCCATCAGGGGGGTACAGGCAGTACACCTGTAACGGGCCCGGAGGTCCCCAGGGGCCCGGATGGCAACCCCCTTTAAAAAAATATATATATATATATATTTTTTTAGGGGTCCGGAGGTCCACAGGGCCCCAGATGGCAACCCCCTTTTTTTATTTATTTTTTATTAAAAAAAAAATGTAATATATTTTTAATTAAAGGGACAATTTTTGTATTTATTTTTTAGAGGTCCGGAGGTCCCCAGGGGCCCGGATGACAACCCCCCTTTTTTTCATATTTTTTTATAAAAAAATAAATTTTTTATATATTTTTTTATTTATTTTATTTTTTATATATATTTATTTTTAAATATTATTTATTATTAAAGGTCCCAGAGGTCCCCAGGGCCCCGGATGGCAACCCCCATTTTTTTTATAAAAAACATTTTTTTAATATATTATTTTATTTCTTTTTTTATATATATATATTTTTTATTAAAGGGCACAGAGGTCCCCAGGGCCCCATGTGGCAACCCCCCCCCCCCTTTTTTTTAATAAATGTTTATTTTTTTATTTTTGTTTATATATTTTTATTTATTTATTTATTTTATTAAAGGGCCCAGAGGTCCCCAGGGCCCTAGATGGCAACCCCCCCCCTTTTTTTTTATATAAATGTTTATTTTATTTTATTTTTTATATATTTTTTTTTTATTAAAGGGCCCAGAGGTTTATTTTTTTCATTGTTATCAAAGGGCCCAGAGGTCCCGGATGGCAACCCCCCTGTTTTTGTAATTTCTTGTCATAAAAAAAAAAGTATTAAAGGGCCCAGAGGTCCCCAGGACCTCAGATGGCAACCCCCCTTTTTAAAAAAAATATATATATATTTTTTTCTATATATTTTTTATTTCTTTTTATTAAAGGACTCCGGATGGCTACCCCCCTTTTTTTATATATATTTTTCTTTATTTCTCCTTTTTTTTGTAAAGGCCCCCCCCCCCCCCCCACCCCGCTTCTCAATTTCAGGTGGCAGCACACACAGCCCCGTTCTCTGCCTGAAGCTGTGTAAGGGGCCCCATAATTCCTGCACAGGGGCAAATATTGAGCAGCACGTAGCAGAAGTAAAGCCTAGCGTTGTTTTGCTCGAAGCCACATGTCACTTCCATTTTAAAGCTGCACCAATCAGAAAAGATATTGTCTGATGGCTCAACGATAGCCACGTTATGCTCCCAAAATGGTATGGCTCCAGGCATACCTATGGCTTCTTGTTACCCGTCACGGGTGCTTAGGCCGAGCTGTATCCCTCCACTTTCCAAGAATAGATGCATAAAAATGCTGCATACAACGGAATGCTCTTTTTTTTTCTTCTTTAAATTCAAAAAGCAATATTGTTCTTAGAAGATGACACTTCCCACAAAGGCTCCAATTCTCTGCTTCTTTGAACTGAAAGAAAATAGGGAAACAGCCATGTACAGCTATTTTATGCATCTATCATTCAGCCACTTCCTATCTACATACTATGGCCCGGATTCACAAAGCACTTACGCCGACGTATCTCGAGATACGCCGCGTAAGTGTAAATATGCGCCGTCGTATCTGTGCGCCGTGCCCACAGAACTAAGATAAGCCTAAAAACAGGCTTCATCCGACCGACGTAACTTGCCTACGCCGGCGTATCATGGGCGCATATTTACGCTGGCGCTCCCATTGATTTTAGATTCAAATATGCAAATGAGGGAAATACGGCGATTCACGAACGTACTTGGCCCGGCGCATAATATACGCGGTTTGCGTAAGTCGTACATCCGGAGTAAAGTTATTCCCCATCTATGATGCGCAACCCATGCAAAGGTATGGACCAGGGAACACAGCCGTCATATTTGACGTCGTTTACGTAGTACGTGAATAGGGCTGGGCGTAGGTTACGTTAACACCGTAGGCAGTGATTCGACGTATCTTAGCCAGTTGTTCCGACGTGATTGTGAGCAGGTGCACTGGGATCCGTCCACGGGAAGGCGCATGCGCCGTTCGTTTTAAGTACTTCTATGGCGCTCGGCCCATCATTTGCATGGGGTCACGCCTCATTAGCATGGCTCACGCCCACTTCCACTTACGCCGGCTTACGCCGAGGAAACCCAGCGCAGTTTGGGAGGCAAGTGCTTTGTGAATTCTGTGCTTGCCTCTCTGCACTGCGTCGGTGTAGCGTATATTAGATGCGCTACGGCGGCATAAATATCCGCCGATGTATGTGAATCCAGTTCCAGCTGCACGTCATTGCTCTGAATCAGCTTCCTGAGAATGACAACAGTGGACATATCTTTGCATTGTGTGCCGGTATGGCCACTTCTGGTCACCTCTGGATTGTGAATGTAACATGGTGACAACACAGGAGAGCAATAGAGAGACAGTTGTCTTGTCACCCCATAACAGAAGGTGCCTGAACAAGCATCTTCATGGCAGGATCACCAAGTTAAATTTTAATGAAAGCTGCAGATTTAAATCATACTGAAGACAACTGTTGAAATTATATTGATGTATTAAAGCGGAGTTCCACCCTAAAAATTAACTTTCTAGTAACAGCTTGCCTTTAGTAACAATGGGTGATCTATAGAATGCGCCCTAAAAAGTCGCCCACCGTTGCGCCTATGGAGGAGTGGATGATGCCTAGCTGCTGTTTAGAAGATAATAAGTGAACAAAAAGAATGTAAGATGATGAAACTCTCTAAGGAGTGTCAACAAATTAAAACAGCGCTATCAAATAACTGTGCATATTTGACTATATAAAATACATTACTACAACCCATATGTAATGATATACAGTGATAATAAACAAAATATATCCAGTTTAAGAAATAAACACTAAACTGTGACTGTAATAATAAACACCCGTGATTGACTTAAACGTGAAGTGAACGCACTGAAAGTGCAAGAGACAGTCTTTAAAAAAATTTAGAATGTGGCCAAACAAAGCAAAGTTCATGTGTATAAGGATCCTGCGATCTTCAAATTTTTTCAAAAACTTCCACCACACCCGACAGTGCTCAGTGACTCCTCCCCCATCAAATGGACACTCACCGGATAGGTATGCCTCACACTCTCGTGTTTTGGCACAAAAACCTTATCAGATGTAGTTGTTCCCGTCAATAAAGATGTAAAATTAGACTGTATGGCACCCCGACATGTTTCGTTATAAAAACTTATTCATGGGACTCAAAGTCCCATGAATAAGTTTTTATAACGAAACATGTCGGGGTATTGCCATACAGTCTAATTTTACTAGTGAGTGCTGCGTTTTTGGATGCAGAGTGCGTTTGAAGTTTTTTATTTAAGTGGATGTGCAGCTGCATCTGACAGAAGTCCATGGCACCGTGAGTAGGAGAATTGGTTTCACTTTTTCTCGCTGATCGGGGGTCCGCCGTGACCGCTTCTCACCATTTTGACGTTTGAAGGAGTTTCTTGATGTGATATTCTGCTGTTTTACAAGATTTTGTTTGTGAGTGCACTGTTTGAAGTTTTATTTTGGTGTGCTATTAAACCTTTGATGGTATCACACTATTTGCACTTCTTTTGTCTCTCTCTGACATATATGTGGAACTGATTGGATGTCATATTTGGATTACATCTTTATTGACGGGAACAACTACATCTGATAAGGTTTTTTGTGCCAAAACACGAGAGTGTGAGGCATACCTATCCGGTGAGTGTCCATTTGATGGGGGAGGAATCACTGAGCACTGTCGGGTGTGGTGGAAGTTTTTGAAAAAATTTGAAGATCGCAGGATCCTTATACACATGAACTTTGCTTTGTTTGGCCACATTCTAAATTTTTTTAAAGACTGTCTCTTGCACTTTCAGTGCGTTCACTTCACGTTTAAGTCAATCACGGGTGTTTATTATTACAGTCACAGTTTAGTGTTTATTTCTTAAACTGGATATATTTTGTTTATTATCACTGTATATCATTACATATGGGTTGTAGTAATGTATTTTATATAGTCAAATATGCACAGTTATTTGATAGCGCTGTTTTAATTTGTTGACACTACTTAGAGAGTTTCATCATCTTACATTCTTTTTGTTAACAGCTTGCCTTTAATGTAAACAAATATATAAAATGTTTTACTCACTTCTATCTGGCTTTTACTAGGCAGATTTCGTAATCTGCCTAGTTCCTGGTCCTAGGTGGTTCAACTTCCTGTCCTAAGACCCCATTGCCTCCTGGGAAATGATGACACTCATTTCCCAGGAGTCTCTGGGCATTACTGTGCCTAAAAATCGCCCAGCATGCACCTCTCGCTGAAAACCAGGAAGAAAAAGGAACTGTGCTTCACATGCCCACACATATGATGGATACGCCCACACATATGATGGATACGCCCACACATATGATGGATACGCCCACACATATGATGGATGCGCCCACACATATGATGGATACGGCCACAACATGAGCTGGAGGATATAAGGCAAGTGTTTGCAATGATTTCTGGAATGATTGGGGAGCTATTAATATGTTTTAGGGACTATTTAATGTGATTAATTTTAGCCTTCAAAAAAAAAAACTCTGCTTTAAAGTTTATATGAGTTTTAGTGATCAGGATTATGGACCTTGCTTTGTGCACTGGTGCACAGTCATGTTGGGACAGGAAGGGGCCATCCCCAAATTGTTCCCATAAAGTTGGGAGCATGAAATTGTCCAAAATGTCTTGGTATCCTGACACCTCAAGAGTTCCCTTCACTGGAACTAAGGGGTCAAGCCCAACCCCTGAAAAAATAACCCCACACCTTAATCCCCCCTCCACCAAATGATTTGGACCAGTGCACAAAGCAAGGTCCATAAATACATGGATGAGTGAGTATAGGGTGTAGGAACTTGACTGGCCTGCACAGAACACCTTTGGGATGAATTAGAGCGAAGACGGCGAGCCAGGCCTTCTCATCCAACATCAGTGCCTGAGCTCACAAATGCACTTCTGGAAGAATAGTCAAACATTCCCATAAACACACTCCTAAACCTTGTGGACGGCTTTCCCAGAGGAGTTGAAGCTGTTATAGCTGCAAAGGGTGGGCCAAGTCAATATTGAACCCTACGGACTAAGACTGGAATCATAGGTGTGTGCAGCCTATTACATTAGGATGTGCACTCCAAAGCTCAAACACACATACATATATATATATATGGCAATGGACAGTGTCAGTAGAACAGTTGATGGTGTCAGTGGGAAAGGACTGTTGTCAGTAGCTTGTTTTTATTTTATTTTATTATTACTTTTTACAATTTTTTTTTTTTTATTTTTTTTTACAATATTTTTTTAAATTTTTTTTTATTATATTCTCTTACAATTTTTTAGGAGCACCATTGGGGGCTTTGGTGAGATATCAGGGGCCTAAACCGACCCCTGATATCTCACTTTTTAGACAGAGAAAGGGGCTGAGGACAGAGATTTCCAAGTCCCCTTTCTTTGCAGCCAAGCAGGAGGGGGAATCTGTGCAGCACAGGATAATTAGGGTGTGCCTGGGCACAACCTGGGCAGACATGCTGATAGGTTAATTGGCTTCTGTCTAAAATTGGCATTCTAGTATATGAATGTGAGTTAGGGACCTTAGATTGTAAGCTCCTTGAGGGTAGGGACCGATGTGAATTTACAATGTATATGTAAAGCACTGCGTAAATATATACCGTATTTATCGGCGTATAACGCGCACTTTTTTCCCCTGAAAATATGGGGAAAATCACGGGTGCGCGCTATATGCCGAGGCGGGACTATGTGTATGTGACTGCCACCGAATGAACAGGAAATGACGGCTCGGCTCGGATGACGGCTCAGTGATTCCCACGAGAGAAGGTGAGGCTGCATTTGGGCATAGGCTGCATTTGGGCACAGGCTGCATTTGGACACAGGCTGCATTTGGGCATAGGCTGCATTTGGGCACAGGCTGTATTTGGACACAGGCTGCATTTGGGCACAGGCTGTATTTGGGCACAGGCTGTATTTGGACACAGGCTGCATTTGGGCATAGGCTGCATTTGGGCACAGGCTGTATTTGGGCACAGGCTGCATTTGGGCACAGGCTGTATTTGGGCACAGGCTGTATTTGGGCACAGGCTGCATTTGGGCACAGGCTGCATGCACAGGCTGCATTTGGGCACAGGCTGCATTTTTGGCATAGGCTGCATTTGGGCACAGGCTGCATTTTTGGCATAGGCTGCATTTGGGCACAGGCTAGGCTGCAGATGGACCACAAAATTAAAAAAAAAAAAATCCTGAAACTTCCCTCTGAAATTGGGGTGCGCGTTATACGCCGTTGCGCGTTATACGCCAATAAATATGGTAAGTACCTAAATAATAATAATAATGTTTGTAATTGAATCTAATGCTTTTAAATGATTTATATGAAAGTTGGTTATAGTGCTGCACATGGTATTATATTTTAAAGGTGAACTCCATGTTCAGCAAGTCTTGTGATTCCAGCACCCCGGCATAGACAACATAGCCAGGTCAGTGACTTCATTTTCTTTCCACTGCCACTAGAGGGAGAACCTTCAAATCTACATAGGTAATACAATATTTAAACATAGTATGGCAAGCATGTCAAAATAGGAAGTCACATTAAAAAAAAAAGACTTTTAGGAAATCATTGAAACAATAACTTATATTATCCCCCGAAGGACCTCTATCTCGGGTATATGCCTGGCTGAATGCAGCTCCGTCTGTGAATGCTTCCATTGTAAATAGCTTCTGCCTGTGTGTTCGGAAAACACAATACACATCTCTTGTACTCAATATATCTGCAATATTTTGGCAACATGCTGCAAAACTGAGAATGAGATTATTGCTTTTTTTTTTTTTTCGTTTTCATCTTTTTTTTTTTTTTCCTTCGAGTATGCTACTTTTTTAATATACAGTCAGATGTCCTCTTATAATTGCAGTATCAAATCTGTGCCTGAGTTTTCAACTGCAGGTGATTTGAAATGATTAAAGATGCACAACGGGGAATAAACAAAAATGCTTACATGCAATTATTTTTAATTAGTATTTGGCTATAAAGTATATGCCTTCATAAAAAAGTCTGTTATTCGCATAAACATCTGTTACCATACACACAAGGAAACACGCAGTAAGTCTGTCATCACATCACCAAAACAGAAAACGCTAAGGAAGGCAGGCAGGAAAGCCAACACATTGGAGTTTTTTTTTTTTAAACAAAAGATATAAGTATCGCTGCCAAAACAGACACCGCGCCACACCTTTCATTAACGTAATTTACAATCAAAGGAAGAGCTGCGACCAGTGGAATTATGCTTGAAAAATGTTAAAATAGCTGGAATTATTCTCCAACACAATAGGACCAGTGAGCGCATGGCAGATTCTTGTACTAATTTTGAATTAGTGAGCTTAATCAAAGGACTTCCTGTTTGTACATTTGTTTCTGCCATTCATATTTCGGGCCGTGTTTTGCGTTATTTTCCTGTAATCTGCTTTGGACTCAAAAAGGAAAAGGAAAATTTAACCGGTGAATGACTGCAGAGCTTGAACGGTATGCACCAAAGCAGCTGATAGTTTCATAGTTTTTTTTGCTGACAGCACCCCATACAAAGCCTTTGGGATCCTTTGGAAAAATACCTTAACCACTTAACCCCCGGACCATATTGCTGGTCAAAGACCAGAGCACTTTTTGCGTTTCGGCACTGTGTAGTTTTAACTGACAATTGCGCGGTCGTGCGACATGGCTCCCAAACAAAATTGGCGTCTTTTTTTCCCAACAAATAGAGCTTTCTTTTGGTGGTATTTGATCACCTCTGCGGTTTTTAGTTTTTGCGCTATAAACAAAAATAGAGCGACAATTTTGAAAAAAAATAATATTTTTGACTTTTTGCTATAACAAATATCCCCAAAAATATATAAAAAAACATTTTTTTCCTCAGTTTAAGCCAATACGTATTCTTCTACATATTTTTGGTAAAAAAAAAAATCGCAATAAGCGCTTATTCATTGGTTTGTGCAAAAGTAATAGCGTTTACAAAATAGGGGATAGTTTTATGGAATTGTTATTAATATATATTTTTTTTACTAGTAATGGCGGCGATCAGCGATTTTTTTCGTGACTGCGAAATTATGGCGGACACATCGGACTCTTTTGACACAATTTTGGGACCATTGTCATTTTCACAGCGAAAAGTGCTAGAAAAATGCACTGATAACTGTGAAAATGACAATGGCAGTGAACCACTAGGGGGCGCTTAAGGGGTTAAGTGTGCCCTATTGTCTGTTTCTTACTGTAGGGGGGTGTGGCTGTAGGTGTGACGTCACTGATCGTCGTTCCCTATGACAGATAACAGACGATCAGTGACAAGCCACAGAGAAGAACGGGGAATGTTTGTTTACACTCACCTCTCCCTATCCTTCAGCTCCTGTGACTCGATTGCGGGACACCGGCAGTGATCGGGTCCGCGGGTCCTGTGCCTGCGCGGTCACAGAGCTTCAGACCGGGTCGCGAGCGCGTCGCCACAGGCGCGTGCGCGACCCACGGCTGGGCACTTAAAGGGTCACGTAACTGTACATGATTGTGCCCAGCCATGCCATTCTGCCGACGTATATCGGCGTGAGGCGGTCCTTAAGTGGTTAAAGAGGAGGTCCGCCCCAATTTTTTTTGTTAAAAGCCAGCAGCTACAAATACCGCAGCTGCTGACTTTTAATATATGGACACTTACCTATCCAGGGCGCCCGCGATGTTGGCAGCCGAAGCCGATCTGTCCGTCGGCTCTTGGCTGCTGCCGCCGCCATCTTCAGTGAGGGAATCAGGAAGTGAAGCCTTACAGCTTTCCCTACTGCAAATGCGCGAGTCGCGCTGCTCGCATAGCTCCCAACTGTCCCTGATTTCAAGGGACTGTCCCTGATTTCAAGGGACTGTCCCTGATTTGGAACAATAAAATGCAAAGTTTCCCCTCAAAGGCAGGACTTTATAGGCATAAATTGGACAACCGCTATGGGTAAAATAGTTTTAATATTTATTGTACAGAATTCCAAAAAAAAAAAAGAAGAAATGCAAAAACGTAACAAATAACAATAATTCATAAAAATGAACATTGATTGCCATGCAAATCTTTCATGGGTGCATGTATTGCGTGGATATAACCAGTCATGTATACACCGATGATATGGACATGGAGTTAAAACTGTAACATATATATATAGATCCTACGCGTTACGGAGAAAAACTCATTCTTCAGGGTAAATCCAATATATGACAAGGGTTGTAATCTAAAAAAACATTTATTTAATCATAATTAAAACCATCAATTGATGAAAATTGGAACATAACAGGGAAAATTGGTGGCCGTGTACTTACACATACAGCCACGCATCAGAGTCCAGAACAAGATGACAAAACAGGACTAAACGGGTCACATCGAAGGAGACCAGTGGTCCAAAACAAAGGATAAAAGAAAAGGCCCATCAAAAGGTGCGAAAGGTCCCTCTGTCCCTCATTCCTCCTAATTTGTCCCTCATTTTGGGCTGATCTATATAGATGTATATAAAAGGCACTTTTTATCTATCAAAAAGTGTTTTCCAGCGCTAAACCTTTCATCTGATTTCTAAATTGCTGCATTTGTAAATTCCAAAAGCCAATATAAAGGAATTGTAGTGGTAGAAAAAAAGCACTTGTGGGTTTAACCAAACTTGTTTTTCGTACAATTCTCGTTTAAGGGGGCATGGACAGGGGTGTGCCCTATGCCTGCATACTTTTGCTGATGGGTGTCCCTCATTGCCATCTCAAAAAGTTGGGAGGTATGCTGCACGTTCCCACTGGTCCCTGCTGTCTTCTGGGACCTGTGTGTCTCCGAGAAGACAGCGGGGGGATCGGAGTAGGCGCCGGATGTGACATGGGTCTCCTCAATCACCGATGTGATCTATGCCCAGAAGTAGGAGCAAATACCTGGATTACACAGGTATCTGCTCCCACCGCCCCCCCCCCCCCCCCCCGAAGGGTGCCAAATGTGACACCGGAGGGGGTAGGATTCCAAAAAAGTAAAATTTTTGGGTGGAACTCCGCTTCAATCCACAACCTCCAAAAGCATGTTTAAAAGTAGTTTAGTGTGTAGCAGCCCCCCTTATGCTTACCTGAGCCTCCTCTTGATCTATCGATGTCCACGAGAGCCTTGGCTCTCCAAGGACTTGCACTCCTGATTGGCGATTGGCTTTTGGCAGCACCCCATACAAAGCCTTTGGGATTCTTTGGAAAAATATCTAAATCCATAAGAAATTACTAAAAACTTCCAAAAGCAGGTTTAAAGAGGTTGTAAAGGCACAACATTTTTTTACCTTCATGTATTCTATAAAAAACTTTCTGTGTGCAGACCCCCCACCCCTATGTTTACCTGGGGATTCTCTCAATCCAGCAATGTCCACGAGAGCCTTGGCTCTCCAAGGACTTGCGCTCCTGATTGGCTTTTGGCAGCTGTCAATCACAGCCAGTGTGCCAATCAGGAGATGGAGGGGCAGGGCCGAGCCGTGGCTTCATGTGTGAATGGACACACAGAACCGTGGCTCTGTGTGTCAAGATGCGGTAAGTGCCGGAGTGACTGGCAGACAGCAGGTGGGCGGGGGAGGTGCCGGGGGAGTGGTTGGTGACAGGCTTTCACTGTGTGCAATCACAGCAGGTGCTGGACGGGGGGCACGCATGTGTGCATCCAATGCCCGGAAGTAGCCAGCCACATATGGGTACGTCACTTTGCCAGTACTAGATGTCACCAGGCGGAGCTATGAGTAAGGCGCCAATAAATACATTATGAAGGATATTTATGTCAAGTATGACATCATTACGTATTTGGATTTGTAATGGTAGTCGCAGTTGGGCAGAATTGGGATTTCTGGCAGGGGTGAATTGACCAGTGGCACCCCTGATAAAATGCCAGCATGTGATTTAAATAGATAGCAACATCTAAAACCCGAAATGTCTTTTTGGGTAGAGTTGGTCTTTGAAACATCCAGCGCATAGACACAACACATGGGGGTTGTTTTACTAAAGACTGGGGACTTTGTAAGAGCAGTTGTTCCAGAGCTTAGTAAATGAGCAGAAGCTTTGCTGACTTCCATCATCCAATCACATGCAAGCAAAAATACTATTTTTTTCCTTGCATGTGATTGGGTATCGTTTGCAAAGTGAAGCCTTACCTCATTTACTAAGCTCAGGAGAAACTGCAAAGTGCACAGACTATTTGCCCTTAGTAAGTCAACCCTTTGATGTGCATAATGAAGCCTTTGTTGAAAGTGGTTGTAAACCCCTTTTGACTACTTCTACCTATAGGTAAGCCTAGAATAAGGCTTACCTATAGGTAGTGGAAATATCTCCTAAACGTGAGCCGTTTAGGAGATATTGCACTTGTAGTCCGCTGAAAATGTTAACGGCGCATTGCGCGGGGAAGGACGAAACTCTGTGCTGTTAATGGCGACTCTCATGCGCATGCGCGGGAGTGACGTCACGCGGCTCCGGCGAATCACAGAGCCGGAGTCCGCTGCCCGGAAGGAAGAGGAGACAGAAGATGGACAATGCCTTCACAGGGGACATCGCTGGATTCTTTTGCAGGTAAGTGTCACATAATGGGCTAGTATGCATCAGGCCTCGTACACACAACCGTTTTCCTCGGCAAAATCAATCAAGAAAAATGGAGGCAGAGCATTTTTGCAGAGAAAAACGGTCGTGTGTATGTTTTTCGTCGAGAAAACTGTCGTCGTGGATCTCGACGAGAAAAAAAGAGAACATGCTCTCTTTTTTCTCGTTGGGAGTCTCAATTTCCTTGTCGTGTTTCTTGTGGGGCTGGTTTACGACGAGAAACACGTTCGTGTGTATGCTTATGTAGCGCTACCCCCGGAGGAGCCGCTAGTTATATTTGGGATCGGCGTATTTAAGTTACCTCTATACTGTGTCTAGGGGTGATGGTGGTGTTGAGAGTAGTAACAGAATGTCCAGATCGTTGGTTGACGTTTTCAATGCTTTTATTCTCTGGTCAAACATGACCAACATGTCAACTTTAGGTAGACAGGATAGGTTGGTGAAGGAAGAGCAACTTCACAGAATCACAGAAGTAGATAAAGGTAAAGGTAAAGGCAGTCCTGCCCTTTAGCAATGGTATTTGTATGCCTGGAGTGGGTGAAGTGCCCCTGCACAGACCTCTCTCACAGGCCTGGCAGCCAGAGCGTCACTTAGAACTTCTGGGAGGAACAAGTCTCTGCCACCGACTTGGCTCTAACTTAGATTCGGATGTCCCGATGAGACCTCTGCCACAGGCCTAGTGCTTGGAAGTTAAGACGGTAGAGCAAATCCTCCCAGCTTGTCTTTGGGGTCACCGACTGACAGTTTGAATGTGACCTGTCAGTGTCCGGTCACCCGGATCCCTGATGGTTCGTTCAAGCCCTGTTGGATCACCTGCCTCCGGGTTCTCCTCAGACCGATCCCCCACCGAACAGCACCCAGCTTGAGATCTTCTCAATAGTTATGGGAACCCAGTAAGTCACTGGAGTCCCCTGGTAGCATCAGTTGCTCCGGGTTATGAGAGCCCAGAGTCAGGAATTCCGCGCGTCACGCGACCCCAGCCTGGTAGGCCATAGTGGTGGGGCCCGTGATGTGCGCACACCCTAAAGGTGGGTGCCGCACCTAGAACCAGCGAAGAACCCCGAACAGCGGCCTCAGAAATACCCCTCCACAGCATGCCCCGCGAGGGAAAACTCCACTAATTGGCTGCTGAGAAGAAGCGGCTCCACCTGAACCCCCTCTATCGCCACCTGCCGCCCAGAGATGAGACCGCATCTCCGGGGCACAGACTGACCCACAGGACAATCCAGATTTGGCGACAGCCAAATTTGACAAATCAAAGAATGAGAGTAATATAACTCTCTCATTCCCCCACTAAATTTAAATATAGCACCTGTACGAAAGTACACAGGCGCTACACTTAGAAACATGCGCATGCTCAGAATAAAGTATGAGATGGGAGCGCGCCTTCGGTAAAAGTAGCGTTCGTAATGGAGATAGCACATTCGTCACGCTGTAACAGACTGAGAAGCGCGAATCGTCTCTCAACAAACTTTTACTTAACACGCAGTAACATGAGATTAGTAAAAGCAGCCCCAAGGGTGGCGCCAATGGAATGGAACTTCCCCTTTATAGTGTCGGCGTACGTGTTGTACGTCACCGCAATTGAGAACGACGAGATTTTGTCTTGACAGTGTGTACGCAAGGAAAGCTTGACAAGAACCTCGTTGAGGAAAACAACGTTTCTTTTACGACGAGATTCTCGGTCGTGTGTACGAGGCATTATGCTTTTAATTTGCAGGCTTTTCAGGGTTTACTTCCTCTTGAAGCCTTCGCCTTTGCATCGTCCACAACAGGACACTACAGAAGGGTCATATTATGTACTCGGAACCCCCCCACTCACACCTTTCTCCTTATTCCTCTTTAGCTTTCTGACAGGCATATTTAAACATGCTTATTCAGATTTACTTGCACTTGAGTGCTTTTCATCATTTATGCATAAGCAAAGAAAAAAAAAAAGTGGAGTTTTAAATGTAATGCATGGAGCTGGAAGCTGAGGATAATTAACTAGTGTTTCTTGCTGCTGTAGTTTATGGCATTGCCAGTGATTGATGTGCAATTGAATGTTAGCCTATCAATTCTCATATCAGTAAATATAGTCAAGATATAAGTAATGTTAGCAACCATAGCACAATAAATTAGAAGCAAAGTTTACATTTTCCGTATACATTTTTCAATGCTACTGTACATATCTAAAGTATCAAAAAAAGGCAAAGTGCCGGTACTCCAAATTTACCCACACAATCTTAAATAGGTAGAGCAAAATATTGGATGTTGATTTACTAAAGGCAGGCCCGTCGGAACCCGACAGGCAAAGCAAGCAATTGCCTGGGGCCCTTGAGCTGGCCAGGGGCCCCAGCAGGGAGGGCCCTTGCCGCACCGCTGCGTCCTCCTGCAGTCCGGTCGGGCGTGTACCATAACCGCGCGGTACAGGAGATTCAGGTTCCTGTTCCTGGCCGGACTGACAGGAAGTGCACACACTGAATGTTCACTTCCTTTTAGTCCTGCCCCGGGAACAGCACACTGAATCCCCTGTACCGCGTGGTTATGGTACACGGCCGACCGGACTGCAGGAGGACGCAGCGATGCGGCAAGAGCCCTCCCTGCTGGGGCCCCTGTGCGGACACCAAAATATGGCGACGTGTGCGTGCGTGTGAGGCGGAGGATAGAGGTAAGCCTCCAACAACCCCCCCGCTTCTCAACTACTTGAAAAGTCACTTTTTTTTTTTTTGCTTGGGGTCCCCAAATGTCTTCAAACGGCCCTGACTAAAGGCCAATAGACTGTGCACTTTGCGAGTGCAGTTGCACTCTGCAAAGGAATTTGCTCCAGAGCTTAGTATATAAGGTGAAGATTCACCCAATAACATGCAAGGAAAATACAGAAATTGACAGGTATCTGCACTCCCCCTTGAAAGGTGTCAAATGTGACACCGGAGGGGGGAGGGTTCCGATGAGCGGGAGTTCCACTTTAGGGTGAAGCTCCGCTTTAATATATTTTAGGTTCAATGTGTATAATGTTGTGTTGTGTCTTGTTTGTTTTGTTTGTTATTTTGAGGAAAATAAATAAAAAGATTTAATAATAAAAAAAAAATTCCACATGCAATACCAAATAATTTGTGTAAAAAATAGATAAACAATCAAATAAAAAGGGTGCCATTGTAAATATATGATGATAATTTATAATATATATATATAATTCATAAATCAATCAATATAATCATTTGTCTTTGATCATGTTTGTTTTTAGGGTTGGGAGTTTTTTTTTTTTCAGCGCAGGGTTTTATAGAATAGATTGTAATGCTACTTATCTACATAGACATACAGGCAAGTGGATGATTGGCTCATTGACTTTGAAAGAAATTAATTTTCCGATTACTGCCTTTTTATTAACATTGATCTGATTGGCGGTGTCATTAGCAGCAAAGAACGTCCAAACAGATAGTTCATAATAAGATGGTGTGATTGTCATCTGGGTTGCTGCGGCAGAATATTAGAAGTGACGTTTATCCTATCTACGTGATGGGCGAGCAGCTGTGTTGGATCTTGCCAAAGATGATATTACAATTTAGAATACTTCAGTGAGATAAGTCACATCTCTAGCCAGGAATGTCTTACAAGGATGCTTCATTGTTTCATTTTAGGTATAAAGAAACCATTCATTTATGTCTGCAGGGCAATGTACTATCCATACTGTACTATTATACAAAAAATGTGCAAATCTTTTATATGAAAGGGTCACTTAGGGGTTGGTTTCATAAAGGCAGATAGATAGCTAGATTCAGAAAGATTTACGCCGGCGTATCAGTAGATACGCCGACGTAACTCTGAATCTGCGCCGTCGTAAGTTTAAGTGTATTCTCAAACTGAGATACACTTAAACCTATCTAAGATATGACAGCCTGCGCCGTCGTATCTTAGGGTGCAATATTTAGGCTGGCCGCTAGGTGGCGCTTCCATTGAGTTCGGTGTAGAATATGTAAATGACTGGATACGCCTATTCACGAACGTACATGCGCCCGTCGCAGTAAAGATACGCCGTTTACGTAAGGCGATTTCAGGCGTAAAGTTATTCCATCAAATAGCTGGACTAGTCAATGTTAAGTATGGCCATCGTTCCCGCGTCGAAATTTGAACATTTTACGTCGTTTGCGTAATTCGTCCGTGAATGGGCTGGACGTAATTTATGTTCACATCTAAACCAATATGTCCTTGCGGCGTACTTTGGAGCAATGCACACTGGGATATGTACACGGACGGCGCATGCGCCGTTCGTAAAAAACGTCAATCACGTCGGGTCACAAGTAATATACATAAAACACGCCCCCCACATCCTCATTTGAATTAGGCGTGCTTACGCCGGCCAATTTACGTTACACCGCCGTAACTTAGAAGGCAAGTGCTTTGTGAATACAGCACTTGCCTATCTAAATTATGGCGGTGTAGTGTAAATGTGATACACTACGCAGCCTTAAAGATGCGCGCCCCTACCTGAATCTAGCTAAGACTGTGCACTCTGCAGGTGCAGTTGCTCCAGAGCTTAGTAAATGAGGTAAAGCTTCACTTAGTAAAGAATACCCAATCACACACAAGGGAAATGTAAAAACAACATTTTTGCTTACACATGATTGGATGATGCAAGTCAGCAGAGCTCCCCCTCATTTACTAAGCTCTGGAGCAACTGCACCGTCTATTTGCCTTTAGTAAATCAACCCCATAGTGTAGTGCAAAACAGTAAGGGGTTGATTTACTAAAAGCAAATAGACTGAGCACTTTGCAAAGTGCAGTTTCTCTACAGTTTAGTAAATAAGCAGAAGCTCTGCTGACTTTCATCATCCAATCATGTTTCAATTAGGGATGTTACTGATTAACATTTTTGTGTCCGATTAATCAATTTTTTTAAATCGATTAATCCACTAATTACGATTAATTATAACGCACATACATTTTTCGGATCACCACCATATATAGTCCCCACTGTAATATCCACAGACATCTCCCCACTGTAATATCCACAGACATCTCCCCCACTGTAATATCCACAGACATCCCCCCACTGTAATATCCACAGACATCTCCCCCACTGTAATATCCACAGACATCTCCCCCACTGTAATATCCACAGACATCTCCCCCACTGTAATATCCACAGACATCTACCCACTGTAATATCCACAGACATCTCCCCACTGTAATATCCACAGACATCTCCCCCACTGTGATATCCACAGACATCTCCCCACTGTAATATCCACAGATATCTCCCCCCCACTGTAATATCCACAGACATCTCCCCACTGTAATATCCACGGACATCTCCCCACTGTAATATGCACATACCTCTCTCCCACTGTAATATTCACAGACATCTCCCCCACTGTAATATCCACAGACATCTCCCCCACTGTAATATCCACAGACATCTCCCCCACTGTAATATCCACAGACATCTCCCCCACTGTAATATCCACAGACATCTACCCACTGTAATATCCACAGACATCTCCCCACTGTAATATCCACAGACATCTCCCCCACTGTGATATCCACAGACATCTCCCCCACTGTAATATCCACAGACATCTCCCCCCACTGTAATATCCACAGACATCTCCCCCCTGTAATATCCACAGACATCTCCCCCACAGACATCTCCCCCCACTGTAATATCCACAGACATCTCCCCACTGTAATATCCACGGACATCTCCCCACTGTAATATGCACATACCTCTCTCCCACTGTAATATCCACAGACATCTCCCCACTGTAATATCCACAGACATCTCCCCCCACTGTAATATCCACAGACATCTCCCCCCACTGTAATATCCACAGACATCTCCCCCACTGTAATCCACAGACATCTCCCCCACTGTAATATCCACAGACATCTCCCCCCACTGTAATATCCACAGACATCTCCCCCACTGTAATATCCACAGACATCTCCCCACTGTAATATCCACAGACATCTCCCCACTGTAATATGCACAGACATCTCCCCCACTGTAATATCCACAGACATCTCCCCACTGTAATATCCACAGACATCTCCCCCACTGTAATATCCACAGACATCTCCCCCACTGTAATATCCACAGACATCTCCCCACTGTAATATCCACAGACATCTCCCCCACTGTGATATCCACAGACATCTCCCCACTGTAATATCCACAGATATCTCCCCCCCCACTGTAATATCCACAGACATCTCCCCACTGTAATATCTACGGACATCTCCCCACTGTAATATGCACATACCTCTCTCCCACTGTAATATCCACAGACATCTCCCCCACTGTAATATCCACAGACATCTCCCCCACTGTAATATCCACAGACATCTCCCCCACTGTAATATCCACAGACATCTCCCCCACTGTAATATCCACAGACATCTCCCCCACTGTAATATCCACAGACATCTCCCCCACTGTAATATCCACAGACATCTACCCACTGTAATATCCACAGACATCTCCCCACTGTAATATCCACAGACATCTCCCCCACTGTGATATCCACAGACATCTCCCCACTGTAATATCCACAGATATCTCCCCCCCACTGTAATATCCACAGACATCTCCCCCACTGTGATATCCACAGACATCTCCCCACTGTAATATCCACAGATATCTCCCCCCCCCACTGTAATATCCACAGACATCTCCCCACTGTAATATCCACGGACATCTCCCCACTGTAATATGCACATACCTCTCTCCCACTGTAATATCCACAGACATCTCCCCCACTGTAATATCCACAGACATCTCCCCCACTGTAATATCCACAGACATCTCCCCCACTGTAATATCCACAGACATCTCCCCCACTGTAATATCCACAGACATCTACCCACTGTAATATCCACAGACATCTCCCCACTGTAATATCCACAGACATCTCCCCCACTGTGATATCCACAGACATCTCCCCCACTGTAATATCCACAGACATCTCCCCCCACTGTAATATCCACAGACATCTCCCCCCTGTAATATCCACAGACATCTCCCCCACAGACATCTCCCCCCACTGTAATATCCACAGACATCTCCCCACTGTAATATCCACGGACATCTCCCCACTGTAATATGCACATACCTCTCTCCCACTGTAATATCCACAGACATCTCCCCCACTGTAATATCCACAGACATCTCCCCCACTGTAATATCCACAGACATCTCCCCCACTGTAATATCCACAGACATCTCCCCCACTGTAATATCCACAGACATCTCCCCCACTGTAATATCCACAGACATCTCCCCCACTGTAATATCCACAGACATCTACCCACTGTAATATCCACAGACATCTCCCCACTGTAATATCCACAGACATCTCCCCCACTGTGATATCCACAGACATCTCCCCACTGTAATATCCACAGATATCTCCCCCCCACTGTAATATCCACAGACATCTCCCCCACTGTGATATCCACAGACATCTCCCCACTGTAATATCCACAGATATCCCCCCCCCCCACTGTAATATCCACAGACATCTCCCCACTGTAATATCCACGGACATCTCCCCACTGTAATATGCACATACCTCTCTCCCACTGTAATATCCACAGACATCTCCCCCACTGTAATATCCACAGACATCTCCCCCACTGTAATATCCACAGACATCTCCCCCACTGTAATATCCACAGACATCTCCCCCACTGTAATATCCACAGACATCTACCCACTGTAATATCCACAGACATCTCCCCACTGTAATATCCACAGACATCTCCCCCACTGTGATATCCACAGACATCTCCCCCACTGTAATATCCACAGACATCTCCCCCCACTGTAATATCCACAGACATCTCCCCCCTGTAATATCCACAGACATCTCCCCCACAGACATCTCCCCCCACTGTAATATCCACAGACATCTCCCCACTGTAATATCCACGGACATCTCCCCACTGTAATATGCACATACCTCTCTCCCACTGTAATATCCACAGACATCTCCCCCACTGTAATATCCACAGACATCTCCCCCACTGTAATATCCACAGACATCTACCCACTGTAATATCCACAGACATCTCCCCACTGTAATATCCACAGACATCTCCCCCACTGTGATATCCACAGACATCTCCCCCACTGTAATATCCACAGACATCTCCCCCCACTGTAATATCCACAGACATCTCCCCCCTGTAATATCCACAGACATCTCCCCCACAGACATCTCCCCCCACTGTAATATCCACAGACATCTCCCCACTGTAATATCCACGGACATCTCCCCACTGTAATATGCACATACCTCTCTCCCACTGTAATATCCACAGACATCTCCCCACTGTAATATCCACAGACATCTCCCCCCACTGTAATATCCACAGACATCTCCCCCCACTGTAATATCCACAGACATCTCCCCCACTGTAATCCACAGACATCTCCCCCACTGTAATATCCACAGACATCTCCCCCACTGTAATATCCACAGACATCTCCCCCACTGTAATATCCACAGACATCTCCCCACTGTAATATCCACAGACATCTCCCCCACTGTAATATCCACAGACATCTCCCCCACTGTAATATCCACAGACATCTCCCCACTGTAATATCCACAGACATCTCCCCCACTGTAATATCCACAGACATCTCCCCCACTGTAATATCCACAGACATCTCCCCACTGTAATATCCACAGACATCTCCCCACTGTAATATCCACAGACATCCCCCCCACTGTAATATCCACAGACATCTCCCCACTGTAATATCCACAGACATCTCCCCCACTGTAATATCCACAGACATCTCCCCCACTGTATAGGAAGATTAGTGCCTGCTTAGTCTTACCAGAGAACCCGTCCAAACACGAGTAGTTGAGGCTGGGTGATGACGTCAGCACGCCACTCTAGGCTCACCTAGGCCGCCGCCGGGTGGACCAAGATTACCGCCGCTCCGGGAGCTAGGCCGAAGCCGTGGCCTTTCCTATGGCCGAGGCAGCAGCAGAGCTCTGCACATCACGTGGTGTGCCGATCCGCATATGGTGACCCGTCCCGCACTGTCTTGATGCGGGAATCTAGCAAATTTCTTCCTGCAACCCGTGGTTGCAGGAAATAAATTTGCTACGTGTATGGCCGACCTTACACTAGCATAGTTACATAGTTACACAGTTAGTCAGGTTGAAAAAAGACACAAGTCCATCCAGTTCAACCATAAAAAAAAAATAAGCTGAGCTACTCCATGCCTCTTATCAGTTTGGTTGCCCTTCTCTGCACTTTCTCCAGTTCCCTGATATCCTTTTTGAGAACTGGTGCCCAAAACTTAACTGCATATTCCAGATGAGGTCTTACTAATGATTTGTACAGGGGGGGGGGTGATATCTCTCTCTCTGGAGTCCATAGCTCTCTTAATACAATAAAGGACTGTCAAGCCTGTTAGTTGACTCTTAACTTGACACTGTAACATAGTGAGTCCACCTAACTCTATGACACACTCATAATGCAAATCTTAATTCAATCTTATTTTATTGAAACAAAACCATGTTAACATTCCAGAATAACAGCAAAGATAGAGAATTATAACAAAGACATGAGGTACGGTCAGTTACAGTTACAATAGGGTTACAGTTACAGTTACAATAGGCTTATTGAGGCCTTATGTTCTTTTGCATACTTAACATAAAGCAACAAGATAATCTGTAAATCAAACCATAAAGCACATACGTGTGCTGTGTAAAGTTAAGGCACCAAAAACGACGACTAACTTTGCAACGGGAAACTAGACTAGCGGCGACGTAGCGAACACGAAAATCCGTTGTGGATCGCCGTAACTCCTAATTTGCATACGTGACGCTGGTTTATGACGCAAACTCCCCCCAGCGGCGGCCGCGGTACTGCATCCTAAGATCCGACAGTGTAAAACAATTACACCTGTCGGATCTTAGGGATATCTATGCGTAACTGATTGTATGAATCAGTCGCATAGATACTCTGAGAGATACGACGGAGTATCTGAGATACTCAGTCGTATCTCCTTTGTGAATCTGGCCCAATGTTTTTTAAG